>NW_025309748.1:0-650 GCF_018294505.1 Triticum aestivum
GGGCCCTGGGGGGTAGCAATGCCACCGGAGCGTCGCATCGGGCCCTCATACATGCGGGGTGGTGCGGTGGCATGTCCGAAGAGGCGGCACGCGTCTCCGGGGTGTGGCCCCCCTCACGGACGGTGATGACACGGTAGTAGACGTTCTGCGGAAACGATTCGGCGTGAATATTATTAAATACTCGGAGCGCGATAAAATCATGAGTTTTTACATGACATGGGCACATGTGCTATAGGATCGATGGTAATTTTTCATAATTTTTCGTGATGGAGAAGTATCTGAACACTTCCCTCTACGCGGATTGCTCTTCGCGCGTCTACCACTGTGGCCGGCGGCCTCCGGGGGCTAGCATACCGTCAAATCTTGTGTAAGCGGCCTCTCACAAGTCTGGAAGTGTTGTGGCGGTTGAAAATGCCCGGCACGCGTCTCCGGGGTGTGCCCCCCCTCCTCACGGACGGCGCCGCCGCCGGCACCTGGAGGGGGGAAACGGACGCGTCGGGTCTACACGGAGTGGATGTAGCTGTGGGTTTGGAACGGATCTTGCTCCCGGGTGTCCCTATGGGCCGAACTGACACAACCGGGTGGAGAGGTCCACTGGTCAAAGCCCGTCCGTGCAAAGTCAAAGGGCTAGATCGCGTGGTCAAACGCTA
>NW_025309749.1:0-650 GCF_018294505.1 Triticum aestivum
CGACACGTAAGCGCTTCTTGGGGTTCAACAACTATGGAAATCGCTCTGGCACCCCAAAACAGTGAGTAATAGTCCAAGAACCGGGCCAGAATCGGTCAAAACTGCCAGTGTTGATGACCAACACGTAAGCGCACCTTGGTGTTCAACACCTATGGAAATCGCTTCGGGACCCCTAAACAGTGAGTAATATTCCAAGAAACAGGTCAGAATAAGCCAAAATTGCGAGCGTTGATGACCGACATGTA
Organism: Triticum aestivum; assembly: GCF_018294505.1. Lineage (NCBI taxonomy): Eukaryota > Viridiplantae > Streptophyta > Magnoliopsida > Poales > Poaceae > Triticum > Triticum aestivum. The sequence goes on from NW_025309749.1 coordinate 246, forward strand.
AACACACCGCATGGTTCATTAACCATGGAAACCATTCCGGGACCCAAAAACAGTGAGTAATAGTCCATCAAATGGGCCAGAATCGGCCAAAACTGCCAGTGTTGATGATCGACACGTAAGCAGACATTGGGGTTCAACAATTATGGAAATCGCTTCGCGACCCCAAAACGGTGAGTAATAATCCAAGAAACGGGCCTGAATCGGCCAAAACAGTGAGTGTTGATGACCGACACGTAAACGCACCCAGGGTTCGTTAATCATGGAAAGCACTATCGGACCCCAAAATAGTGAGTAGTCCATGAAACGGGCCAGAATCGGCCAAAACTGCCAGTGTGGATGACCGACACGTAAGTGCACCTTGGGCTTATACTACTATGGAAATTGCTTTGGGACCCCAAAACAGTG
>NW_025309750.1:0-650 GCF_018294505.1 Triticum aestivum
AGGCGGACGTTGTCGCGCTAGCGACGACGGACGCCGAGACGAGCACGTGACACCACTGCCACCCTGTCTATCTTAGGGTAAAGCGAGTCGAGGCGGACGTTATCGCGGTAGCGACGACGGACGCCGAGACGAGCACATGACACCGCTGCCACCATGTCTATCTTAGGGTAACGCGAGTCGAGGCGGATATCGTCGCGGTAGCGACGGCGGACGCCGAGACGAGCACGTGACACCACTACCACCATGTCTATCTTAGGGTAACACGAGTCGAGGCGGATATCGTCGCGGTAGCGACGGCGGACGCCGAGACGAGCACGTGAGACCACTGCCACCCTGTCCATCTTAGGGTAACGCGAGTCGAGACGGACGTCGTCGCGGTAGCGACGATGGACGCCGAGAAGAGCACGTGACACCACTGCCACCCCGTCTATCTTAGGGTAACGCGAGTCGATGCGGACGTCCTCGCAGTAGCAACGACGGACGCCGAGACGAGCGCGTGACACCACTGCCACCCTGTCTATCTTAGGGTAACGCGAGTCGAGACGGACGTCGTCGCGGTAGCGACGATGGACGCCGAGACGAGCACGTGACACCAGGGCCACCCTGTCTATCTTAGGGTAACGCGAGTCGAGGCGGACGTCGTCGCGGTA
>NW_025309751.1:0-650 GCF_018294505.1 Triticum aestivum
ATGAAAAATAACAAATGAAGCCACAAAGGGTTGAAATCTATGATGTGGCTTTGAATGGTGCATTTTGGAAAAAGAAAAACTAGGAGTTCAAATAAGTTCAAGAAAATGAAATCCCTTTGTAACAGATGAGTTTCCGTGTGAAACCCTTATAGTTCGAATGAGATTGTCCGTTTTGTACACGAAGTGCATCCAGTTTTTGCCGTAAGCCTCTCTACTTTCTTACACATGCTATGTGGGTGAAATGATGACACCATGCAAACTTTCAGCCTTTTCAGAGTTCACTTGTAGGCTTTTCAATTTCAGGGTCTTATAGCTCAAAAAAATCAGTAAATGCATGAAAAATAACAAATGAAGTCAGAAAGGGTTGAAAATTGATGATGTGGCTTTGAATGGTGTATTTTGAACACAGAAAAACTATGGAGTTCAAATAAGTTCAAGAAAATGAAATCCCTTTGTAACAAACCACTTCCCGTGTGAAACCCTGATACATCGAATGAGATTGAACGTTTTGTACATGAAGTTCATCCAGTTTTTGCCGTAAGCCTCTCTACTTTCTTGCACATGCTATGTGGGTGAAATGATGACACCATGCCAACTTTCAACCTTTTCAGAGTTCATTTGTATTGGTTTTTTCAATTTCAGGGTCTTAT
>NW_025309752.1:0-650 GCF_018294505.1 Triticum aestivum
CCCCCCCCTCACGGACGGCGTCGCCGCCGGCACCTGGAGGGGGGAAACGGACGCGTCGGGTCTACACGGAGTGGATGTTGCTCCCGGGTGTCCCTATGGGCCGACCTGACACAACCTGTGGCCCCGCTCACGGTCGGCGATGACACGGTAGTAGACAGATCAGGCGCTCGTATAGTTACCGGATCAGGCACTCGGTAACGGTACCCCTCAGTCAGTTGCTCTCCTATGTATCACCTTTCGCGAGACCATAGAAAATATTTATATTATAATGAAATGTTGCTGACCATAGAAAAAATTCGGTTCAAAAAAAATTCAAGAACGTGTATTTGAAAATATTTAATATGTACGTACAAATATTTTATATGTATATGAAACTTTTCAATGCGTATGAAAATAATATACACTAAAAATATATTTGAAGACAGCTAATAATATATGTTGTAATTAACATGTATACGGCTAGTTTGTAATGAACATGTATAAAAAAAGAAATAAACATATGCCTACGGCTTAGCCGTCGGCATATATGCCACGTGGCATTATTTATATATGCCGACGGCTAAGCCGTCGGCATAGGGCGCCTTATCCACTCGCCGGTCAACCCGCGCGCAGCCTCATCCACTCGTTCTCTCCTCCACTCGCCGCTCAAC
>NW_025309753.1:0-650 GCF_018294505.1 Triticum aestivum
CCCCCCCTCCTCTGCTTCCTCTCTCCCTCACTCGCCCGAACGGTGCCGCCGCCACCGACGAGCTCCCTCGCGGCCACCGCCACCCCCTAGCCTCGCCGATGCGCTCAAAGGCTCCGCCTCGACCCCCTCTTCCTCCCCACCGATCCACGGCCCTCCGGAAGCCCTGGATGCTGCCAGCTTCGCCGTTCCCCTCCTCGGCCACCGAGGATCGCCGCCGTCAAATCCGCCCCCGTCCGGCCTCCCTCAAGCTCGCCGTCCACCTCTACAGGGTCTACGTGAGCTCTCCGTCCGTTTCCCCCTCTCTGTTTCGTCGTTCGCGCGCCGTAGCTAGGTTATCCACCGCGGCCGAGAGCTTCTCGCCGCCGGCCATGGCGTGGCCGTGGCCACAGCCACCGCAGCTCGCTCCCGAGCCCACCGTCGTGCTCACCGCAACCCCAGGAGGCCGCAGCGCCCTTCCGTTTCCCCTCTTGTGCACCGTAGCGCCGTTCCCGCCAACGCCCGAGGTCCGGCAGCCGCTGAGCTCGACGCCGGCGAGGATTACGGCCGCCCTAGCTTCTCCCGTTTGCCCTGTTAGATGCGCGCGAGCCTGGGCATTCCGTAGATGCCCTCCGCCGGCCATTTGGTCGCCGGAGCAAGAAACCCGAAGGCCT
>NW_025309754.1:0-650 GCF_018294505.1 Triticum aestivum
GGTCTTATAGCTCAAAAAAATCAGTAAATGCATGAAAAATAACAAATGAAGACAGAAAGGGTTGAAAATTGATGATGTGCCTTTGAATGGTGCATTTTGAACACAGAAAAACTATGGAGTTCAAATAAGTTCCAGAAAATGAAATCCCTTTGTAACAGACGAGTTTCCGTATGAAACCGTGATACTTCGAATGAGATTGTCCGTTTTGTGCACGAAGTGCATCCAGTTTTTTCCTTAAGCCTCTCTACTTTCTTGCACAGGCTATGTGGGTGAAATGACGACACCATGCCAACTTTTAACCTTTTCAGAGTTCATTTGTAGTGCTTTTCAATTCCAGGGTCTTATAGCTCAAAAATATCAATAAATGTATGAAAAATAACAAATGAAGTCAGAAAGGGTTGAAAATTGATGATGTGGCTTTGAATGGTGCATTTTGAACACAGAAAAACTATGGAGTTCAAATAAGATCATGAAAATGAAATCCCTTTGTAACCGACGAGTTTCCGTGTGAAACCCTGATACTTCGAATGAGATTGTCCGTTTTGTACACGAAGTGCATCCAGTTTTTGCCGTAAGCCTCTCTAATTTCTTGCACATGCTATGTGGGTGAAATGATGACACCATGCCAACTTTCAACCATTTCAGAGTTC
>NW_025309755.1:0-650 GCF_018294505.1 Triticum aestivum
TCATGCATAGCAACTCTCCACAAAGCAAAATCGGTAGCTTCGTCAAGTAAAGGAGGTTTGCCTTGAGGGTTATACTTTGGTTTCTCTATTTGAGGTCTTGCATAAAGCCAAGGAACACTGGAGTGTTCATTACTAGGAGGTTATTGGCCAAATGAAGGAGTAGGCACTGTTGGCCTCGAGGCCGCACCACCAGAAAGTGGTGCAAGCATCGTGGTCAATGTGGCTAGTCTCATTTGGACCAAGGCCTGAAGAGAAGCATCATGCTCCTCTTTTTGCTTAGCAAGCACCCGTTCCAGATCCTCGGAAGTGAAGGACTTGACTTCCATGGAAGCCGTGCCCTTATCCTTCGGATCCGCAACAAGGGGAGTCCCATCGGGGTTCATCTCGCTCTAGGGCGGTTAAGCCACAAGAATAGAGCACGAGGCTCTGATAACAATTGAAAGGATCGAGATGGACCTAGAGGGGGGATGAATACAATTAAAAAAAAGTAATTGTAATTTAGCAATTTTAGGCAATAATGTGGAATACGAAAGTGAGCCTAACAAATGCAAGTATGATGCTAAGAGCTAAGCAAGGTAAACAAGTAACACAAGTAGGAGAGTAAGCAAGCACAATATGATATAAGTAAAGACTAGGAGACAAGCAACCAC
>NW_025309756.1:0-650 GCF_018294505.1 Triticum aestivum
AAAAAAAGAATCACCCAATTCGGAGTCCGTATGAAAAACTTGTGTGCATTTTGAGTCAGGTGTGTCTGTGCAGTCCGAATCTGAATCCAGAACGTGAGAGACTTGGACTCTATCTTCTCTTGGGCCAAAAGTGACGTGGGAGAACTTTTTGGACAGCAAATAAACATCTCTTTCTTCCTTATCTTCATATGTGGATTATACAAATGTCCCATACACCTGCAATTAGACAAAACACAAAAGTGTGTGAAGTATTTTTGTTCTGGATAACATAAATAGATTATTGAATAGTTTGCACTAGAAATCACGTAACAAATATGCATATATGCAATATTTTTGGTCATATCCAAGGTAGTCATGTCCTCATCATCCTCCCCTTCTTGAAAATAAAGCCGTCCTCGGCGTTGCTTAATCTGAAATGTGGCTAACAAAAGAGACAAGGTGTACATGTTGTATATGTATATGTCATCCATTTTTACTTCCCTTGATTTTTGCATATATGACACATGAATGGATGAGTAACTTGCATAGTTCATAAAATCTAAAGCCAAAAAATTAGCACAAGAAGTAGAAGGCATGAAAATATTGCAACTCAGTTTGCACATATAAGTGAAGCTCTTATTCATTTCAAAAGATTGACAATGTTCATCATT
>NW_025309757.1:0-650 GCF_018294505.1 Triticum aestivum
TTCGACAACCATGGAAATCGCTTCGGGACCCCAAAACGGTGAGTAAGAGTCCATGCTACGGGCCAGAATCGGCCAAAACTGCGAGTGTTGATGACCAACACGTAAGGACACCTTGGGGTTCAACAACTATGGAAATCGCTTCGGGACCCCAAAACGGTGAGTAATAGTCCACGAAACCCGTCAGAATTGGCCAAAACTCTCAGTGTTGACGACGGACACATAAGCGAACCCCGGGGTTCATCGATCGTGGAAATTGCTCTAGGTCCCCAAAACGCTGAGTGATAGTGCACAAAACGGACTAGAATCGGCCGAATATGTGAGTGTTGATCACCGACACGTAAACGCACCAAGGGTTCGTCAATCATCGAAATGACTCCAAGACCCCAAAATAGAGTAATAGTCCAAGAAACGGGCCGGAATCGGCCCAAACTGTGATTGTTGATGACCGACATGTAAGCGCACCTTGGAATTCGACAACCATGGAAATCGCTTCGGGACCCCCAAACGGTGAGTAATAGTCCATGAAACGGGCCAGAATCGGCCAAAACTGCGAGTGTTGATGACCAACACGTAAGCACACCTTGGAGTTCAACAACTATGGAAATCACTTCGGGACCCCAAAACCGTGAGTAATAGTCCACGAAACATGT
>NW_025309758.1:0-650 GCF_018294505.1 Triticum aestivum
GTTCGGGGAAGCAGGAGGTGGCCAGCAAGGGGGGGGGAGGTGGCGCGCGCGCGTGCCGGCGAGCGTCGGGCACACGCCCGTCCCCCTGGCAGAGGAGGAAGGCGACAGGGGAGGGGGGCCAGGCGGGCTGGGCCGCCTCCTGGCTGGGCCGGCCTGCGGCTGCTGGGCTGCGCAGGGGAGGGGAGGCCCAGGTAAGTCCTCTTTTTTTTTTACTTCTGTTTTCTATTTTTTTCTGACATCTGTTTGATTTAATAAATATATTAAATCATTTTATTTTATTATGCCAATTTTTGCAGGAGCTGGATATATTATTCCAGAGCTCTTTTATAGATGGCATAATTTTTGGGCCATATTTCATATATATAGAAATATATTTCCAAAGCAAATATTTATCGAATTAATCCAAATGGCCAAAATAAATGTCCATGAGCTCCTAAAAATATTGTTTTAATTTTTATCTCTGTCCAATATTTTTAGAGGGCATCATGAGCATTTTCTTGGACCCTTTTTGGAGAAATTTTTATTTGGGTCATTTTCAAAAAAAATGATTCTGAGGGTTCCTCCAATCCTCATTTCAAATTTAAATGAAGTTTAAATATGATGCACAAATGGCTAGCTAGCCTAGGTCATACCAGACTAGGGATGTGACA
>NW_025309759.1:0-650 GCF_018294505.1 Triticum aestivum
ATCGGGAAACCCACACCCGGCGGTGGCTCGGGACCTTTCACACGTCCGAGCTAGCGGCCATGGAGTATGACCGCTGGCAGGTCCGCTTCCACGGCGACGTGGCTTGGCTCAATTTTACCTTCGACACACGTTCGGTCCACCTTGTCCCGCCAGAGCCGGGGTGCTGAGCTTGGCTATGACGCGGGAGGCCGGCGAGGCGAGGGAGCGCCTCGAGGCCGAGGACGCCGACGAGGCCTACATCCAAGAACTCCTCCGGGAGCACCTGGAGCTCATGGAGGTGGAGCGGATGATGTTTGCCAATGCCGTCAGCCAGGTTATCGTTATCTCCTACAACGAGGTCCAAGGCGGCGAGGACGGGGGCCAGGAGGGCGGCGAGGTGGGTGGCAAGGACGAGGAGATCGATGTCAACGACTGGAGGAGTGTCTTCCCCGACGACGAAGACGACAACACCGTCCCCGATCCAAATCGCGGTGCACCGTACCTGATGAGGAAGGATTGGCTCGACCTCACATTCGACCGAAAGTAGTTTAGTTAAGCTTAGTTTAGTTTAAATTTGTGTTCTATGTTCGGTTGTGCAAAACTATCTATGTTTATGTTTGAATGCATGCTACTTTAGGTTCAAATTGCTTTGAATTTGATCAAATTGAAGT
>NW_025309760.1:0-650 GCF_018294505.1 Triticum aestivum
TGCTATGTGGATGAAATGATGATATCATGCCAACTTTAAACCTTTTCATAGTTCATTTGAAATGCTTTTCAATTTTAGGGTCTTATAGCTCAAAATAATTAGTAAATGCATGAAAAATAACAAATGAAGTCAGAAAGGATTGAAAAATGATGATGTGGCTTTGAATGGTGCATTTTCAACACACAAAAAGTCAGGAGTTCAAATAAGTTTTAAAAAATGAAATCCCTTTGCAACAGACGAGTTTCCGGATGAAATCCTGATACTTTGAAAGAGATTGTCCGTTTTGTACACGAAGTGCATCCAGTTTTTGCCGTAACCCTCTCAACTTTCTTTCACATGCTATGTGGATGAAATGATGATATCATGCCAACTTTCAACCTTTTCAGAGTTCATTTGAAATGCTTTTACATTTTAGGGTCTTATAGCTCAAAATAATTAGTAAATGCATGAAAAATAACCAATGAAGTCAGAAAGGATTGAAAAATGATGATGTGGCCTTGAATGGTGCATTTTGAACACACAAAAAGTCAGGAGTTCAAATAAGTTTTAAAAAATGAAATCCCTTTGTAACAGACGAGTTTCCGGATGAAATCCTGATACTTTGAAAGAGATTGTCCGTTTTGTACACGAAGTGCATCCAGTTTTTGCCG
>NW_025309761.1:0-650 GCF_018294505.1 Triticum aestivum
ACATGTAGTAAAAACAAATTAATTAAGTGAAGAAGGGGGGCGGTGGCGGTGGCGGTGGCGAAAGGGTGGTGGCAAAAGGAGGGGGCGAGGAAGGGGTGGGAGAGGGTGTCGCGGTAGAGCGCGAGACGGGGCGGCAGACGACGGCGTCACGGAGAGGGAGGCGAGGACAACACACATGTATAACCCTCGCCTCCCCCTCTCGATACCAAAAAAAAAACACCGCGCGCATCGCCGCCCCCCTCGCCGCCCCCTCTCCGTATATGCGCGGGATCGTGTACATTTTTTTAAAGCGGGATCGTTGTACATTGACGCGCGGGGTCGTTGTATATATTGATTATCAAGTTTTACTTTTTTTGTTGTTAATTATCAAGTTTTATATACGTTTTTTTGTTAATTATCAAATTTTACGGTTTTTTTGTTAATTATCAAGTTTTAAGTTATTTTACCGTTTTTGTTAAACTAATTAACTAGTTAAAATTAAAAAGAACAAAAAAAAGAAAAAAAAGAAAAAATTCCGGTGGCCCGCGGCGCCCCTCTCTCTCTCCACGATCTCGCTCTCTGTCTGAGAGAGGCGCGCGCGTGCGCGCGCGGCAGTACCGAGGCCGGCCGGCGGCGTTGAGGGCGGGCGAGCGAGGCGGCGCGCGCGGTGG
>NW_025309763.1:0-650 GCF_018294505.1 Triticum aestivum
ATTAACGATCCCTGGTGTGCGTTTATGTTTTGGTCATCAACACTAGCGGTTTTGGCCGATTCTGACCCGTTTTGTGGACTATTACTCATCATTTTTGGGCCCCAAACGAATTTCCATAGTTGTTGAACCCCAAGGCGCGCTTACGCGTCAGTCATCAACACTCACAGATTTGGCCAATTCTGGCCCATTTCGTGGACTATTACTCACTATTTTTGGGTCCCGGAGAGGTTTCCACGATTAACGAACCCTAGGGTGCGTTTACGAATTGGTCATCAACACTCGCGGTTTTGGTCGATTTTGACCCGTTTCATGGACTATTACTCACCGTTTGGGGGCCCCAAACCGGTTTCATAGTTGTTGAACCCCAAGGTGCGCTTACGTGTCGGTCATCAACACTCACAGTTTTGGACGATTCTGGCCCATTTCATGGACTATTACTCACTGTTTTGGGGTCCCGGAGTGATTTCCACGATTAACGAATCCTGGGTGCGTTTACGTTTCGGTCATCAACACTCGCGGTTTTGGCCGATTCTGACCCGTTTCATGGACTATTACTCACCGTTTTTGGGCCCTAAAGCGATTTCCATAGTTGCTGAACCCCCAGGTGCGCTTACGTGTCGGTCATCAACTCTCACAGATTTGGCCGATTC
>NW_025309764.1:0-650 GCF_018294505.1 Triticum aestivum
ACTAGAGTCGAACTAGCTCTATAAGCTTGTACAAATAATTTTAGACTAGAGTCGAACTAGCTCTATAAGCTAGTTCAAATAATTTTAGACCAGAGTTGAACTAGCTCTATAAGCTAATTCAAATAATTTTACACTACAGTTGAACTAGCTATATAAGCTAGTTCAAATAATTTTACACTAGAGTCGAACTAGCTCTATAGCCTAGTACAAATAATTTTACACTAGAGTTGAACTAGCTCTATAAGCTTGTACAAATAATTTTAGACTAGAGTTGAACTAGCTCTATAAGCTAGTTCAAATAATTTTAGACTAGAGTTGAACTAGCTCTATAAGCTAGTTCAAATAATTTTACACTAGAGTCGAACTAGCTCTATAAGCTAATACAAATAATTTTACACTAGAGTTGAACTAGCTCGATAAGCTAGTTCAAATAATTTTACACTAGAGTCGAACTAGCTCTATAGCCTAGTATAAATAATTTTACACTAGAGTTGAACTAGTTTTATAAGCTTGTACAAATAATTTTAGACTAGAGTTGAACTAGCTCTATAAGCTAGTTCAAATAATTTTACACTAGAGTTGAACTAGCACTATAAGCTAGTTAAAATAATTTTACACTAGAGTTGAACTAGCTCTATAAGCTAGTTCAA
>NW_025309765.1:0-650 GCF_018294505.1 Triticum aestivum
TATTTCTACTTACAACTAAATACTTACAGTTTTTTAGTGATTTCTTTTTGCTTTTAGGTCACAAAAATTATAAACTTTCTGTTAGTGCCATTAGTTTTAAATTTTAAATAGTTTAAATTTGAATTTTTAAAAATTTGTGTGATTCACTAGTTTATGAATAACTTTACTATAAAATTAGAATTTTTTTCTTCTTTGCTATTTATTTTTTATTTATACTCACAATTAAATACTTATAGTTTGATTTTAGGTCACACAAATTATATTCTTTTTGCTATTGAAGAATATTATAGTTTTATTTTAGTTGATCATAACATAATATTTTAATTGATTGTTTTTATTTTCATAAAAGTTTTGTAGTTCATTCTGTTTGCTATTAATTCATTCTTTGAGCTAAATGACTCTGAAATTGGAAAGCATTTCAAAATGAACTCTGAAAAGGTTGAAAGTTGGCATGGTATCATCATTTCACCCACATAGCATGTTCCAAAAAGTAGAGAGGGTTACGACAAAAACTTGATGCACTTCATGTACAAAATGGACAATCACTTTCGAAGTATCAAAGTTTCGAACCATAAGACATGAAAGCATTTCAAATGAACTCTGAAAAAGTTGAAAGTTGGGATGGTATCATAATTTCACCCACATAGCAT
>NW_025309766.1:0-650 GCF_018294505.1 Triticum aestivum
AGAAAGGGTTGAAAATTGATGATGTGGCTTTGAATGGTTCATTTTGAACACACAAAAAGTCTGGAGCTCAAATAAGTTAAAAAAAAGAAATCCCTTTGTAAACAGATGAGTTTTCGTCTGAAACCCTAATACTTCGAAACAGATTGTCCGTTTTGTACACGAAGTACACCCAGTTTTTGTCGTAACACTCTCAACTTTTTAGGACATGCTATGTGGGTGAAATGATGATACCATGCCAATTTTCAACCTCTTCAGAGTTCACCTGAAGTGCTTTTCAATTTCAGGGTCATTTAGCTCAAAAAAATTAGTAAATGCATGAAAAATAACAGATGAAGTCAGAAAGGGTTGAAAATTGATGATGTTGCTTTGAATGGTTCATTTTGAACACACAAAAAGTTTGGAGTTCAAATAAGTTCAAAAAATGAAATCCCTTTGTAACAGATGAGTTTTCGTCCGAAACCCTAATACTTCGAAAGAGATTATCCATTTTGTACACGAAGTGCATCCAGTTTTCTCCGTAACCCTCTTAACTTTTTAGCACATGCTATCTGGGGGAAATGATGATGCCATGCCAATTTTCAACCTCTTCAGAGTTCATCTGAAGTGCTTTTCAATTTTAGGGTCATATAGCTAAAAAAATTAGTAAATGC
>NW_025309767.1:0-649 GCF_018294505.1 Triticum aestivum
CAACTTTCTTGCACATGCTATGTGGATGAAATGATGATATCATGCCAACTTTCAACCTTTTCAGAGTTCATTTCAAATGCTTTTCAATTTTAGGGTCTTATAGCTCAAAATAATTAGTAAATGCATGAAAAATAACAAATGAAGTCAGAAAGGATTGAAAAATGATGATGTGGCTTTGAATGGTGCATTTTGAACACACAAAAAGTCAGGAGTTCAAATAAGGTTTAAAAAATGAAATCCCTCTGTAACAGACGAGTTTCCGGATGAAATCCTGATACTTTGAAAGAGATTGTCCGTGTTGTACACGAAGTGCATCCAGTTTTTGCCGTAACACTCTCAACTTTCTTGCACATGCTATGTGGATGAAATGATGATATCATGCCAACTTTCAACCATTTCAGAGTTCATTTGAAATGCTTTTCAATTTTAGGGTCTTATAGCTCAAAATAATTAGTAACTGCATGAAAAATAACAAATGAAGTCAGAAAGGATTGAAAAATGATGATGTGGCTTTGAATGGTGCATTTTGAACACACAAAAAGTCAGGAGTTCAAATAAGGTTTAAAAAATGAAATCCCTTTCTAACAGACGAGTTTCCGGATGAAATCCTGATACTTTGAAAGAGATTGTCCGTTTTGTACACGAAGTG
>NW_025309768.1:0-649 GCF_018294505.1 Triticum aestivum
TTCATTTGTTATTTTTCATGCATTTACTAATTATTTTGAGCTATAAGACCCTAAAATTGAAAAGCATTTCAAATGAACTCTGAAAAGGTTGAAAGTTGGCATGATATCATCATTTCATCCACATAGCATGTGCAAGAAAGTTGAGAGGGTTACGGCAAAAACTGGATGGACTTCGTGTACAAAACGGTCAATCTCTTTCAAAGTATTAGGATTTCATCCGGAAACTCGTCTGTTACAAAGGGATTTCATTTTTTAAAACTTATTTGAACTCCTGACTTTGTGTGTGTTCGAAATGCACCATTCAAAGCCACATCATGATTTTTCAATCCTTTCTGACTTCATTTGTTATTTTTCATGCATTTACTAATTATTTTGAGCTATAAGACCCTAAAATTGAAAAGCATTTCAAATGAACTCTGAAAAGGTTGAAAGTTGGCATGATATCATCATTTCATCCACATAGCATGTGCAAGAAAGTTGAGAGGGTTACGGCATAAACTGGATGCACCTCGTGTACAAAACAGACAATCTCTTTCAAAGTATCAGGATTTCATCCGGAAACTCGTCTGTTACAAAGGGATTTCATTTTTTAAAACTTATTTGAACTCCTGACTTTTTGTGTGTTCAAAATGCACCATTCAAAGCCACA
>NW_025309769.1:0-649 GCF_018294505.1 Triticum aestivum
TCAATTTTGGATTTAGTTCACTATTTTGACCTAGTGAATGAGCTATTTCATTGAATCGAGATATTTCATTTTCGGTTTGATTCGCGTTTTTGAGTGTGTCAACTATTTTTCATATAGTAAATCGCTAGCAACGAGCATGTAAAAACACATTACTCCCGAGCATCATCTCTCCATCTAAAAAAGAAGTGGCAAGCTAATATTTCAAAATTTGATTCGAATCGACTTGGTAAGGTAGACGTGGATGCTCGTTCTTCCAATTTGAACGAACCGTTAAACATCCTCTGCTCGGTGGAATTCGCCCGAGCAAATAAATGGGAGACGTGAAATTACTGTCCTATGTGGGCCTATAGAGTGCGAGTGAGATATGCATGTGTATGTGTGACCCAGGTAGATGGAGAGTTTGAGAGAGGGGGGGGGGAGAGCTCCAAGACGACAGAGTGGTGCGTGAGAGAGTTATGGGCAACGAGCCAAGGAATTTGTGTGCGTACGATGAGTGCACCCAAGATATCTAGCTTCGACTAGATTATCATACATAGTGCAAGAGAGAGTCCTATAGATGGAGTATATATGCATGCGAACTAGAACCCCCCCCCCACGCACAAAAAGATAGAGGGAGAGAGAGAGATGGAGAGAAAGGGAGAGGGACCAA
>NW_025309770.1:0-649 GCF_018294505.1 Triticum aestivum
GGTCTTATAGCTCAAAATAATTAGTAAATGCATGAAAAATAACAAATGAAGTAAGAAAGGATTGAAAAATGATGATGTGGCTTTGAATGGTGCATTTTGAACACACAAAAAGTCAGGAGTTCAAATAAGTTTTAAAAAATGAAATCCCTTTGTAACAGACGAGTTTCCAGATGAAATCCTGATACTTTGAAAGAGATTGTCCGTTTTGTACACGAAGGGCACCCAGTTTTTGCCGTAACCCTCTCAACTTTCTCACACATGCTATGTGGATGAAATGATGATATCATGCCAACTTTCAACCTTTTCAGAGTTCATTTGAAATGCTTTTCAATTTTAGGGTCTTATAGCTCAAAATAATTAGTAAATGCATGAAAAATAACAAATGAAGTAAGAAAGGATTGAAAAATGATGATGTGGCTTTGAATGGTGCATTTTGAACACACAAAAAGTCAGGAGTTCAAACAAGTTTTAGAAAATGAAATCCCTTTGTAACAGACGAGTTTCCGGATGAAATCCTGATACTTTGAAAGAGATTGTCCGGTTTGTACACGAAGTGCATCCAGTTTTTGCCGTAACCCTCTCAACTTTCTCGCACATGCTATGTGGATGAAATGATGATATCATGCAAACTTTCAACCTTTTAAGAGTT
>NW_025309771.1:0-649 GCF_018294505.1 Triticum aestivum
CGTGTAACAGATGAGTTCTCGTGCGAAACCCTGATACTCCGAAAGAGATTGTCCAATTTGTACACGAGGTGCGTCCAGTTTTCGCCGTGACCCTCTCTACTCTTTTGCACATGCTATGCGGGTGAAATGATGATACCATGCCAAGTTCCAACATTTTCAGAGTTCATTTTGTAGTGATTTTTGATTTCACCGTCATTAGCTCTCTAAACAAATCGGTAAATGCGGGTCAAAAACAGCAAATGTTGTCAGAACGTGATGGAAATTGATGACATCGCTTTGAATGATGCATACTAAACGCAAAAAGAGGCTGGAGTTCAGAAAAGTTTAAAAAACATTGAAGTGCCCGTGTAACAGATGAGTTCTCGTCCGAAACCCTGATACTCCGAAAGAGATTGTCTAGTTTGTACACGAGGTGCGTCTACTTTTTACGGTGACCCTCTCTACTCTTTTGCACATGGTATGCAGGTGAAATGATGATACCATGCCAAGTTCCAACATTTTTAGAGTTCATTATGTAGTGATTTTCAATTTCACCGTCATTTAGCTCTCTAAGCAAATCGGTAAATAACTGGAAAACAGCAAATGATGTCAGAACATGTTGGAAATTGATGACGTCGCTTTGAATGATGCATAGTGAAGGCAAAAATAG
>NW_025309772.1:0-649 GCF_018294505.1 Triticum aestivum
AAAGCCACATCATCATTTTTCAATCCTTTCTGACTTCATTTGTTATTTTTCATGCATTTACTAATTATTTTGAGCTATAAGACCCTAACATTGAAAAGCATTTCAAATGAACTCTGAAAAGGTTGAAAGTTGGCATGGTATCATCATTTCATCCACATAGAATGTCCAAGAAAGTTGAGAGGGTCCCGACAAATACTGGATGCACTTCGTGTACAAAACTGACAATCTCTTTCAAAGTATCAGGATTTCATACGGAAACTCGTCTGTTACAAAGGCATTTCATTTTTTAAAACTTATTTGAACTCCTGACTTTTTGTGTGTTCAGAATGCACCATTCAAAGCCACATGATCATTTTTCATTCTTTTCTGACTTCATTTGTTATTTTTCATGCATTTACTAATTATTTTGAGCTATAAGACCCTAAAATTGAAAAGCATTTAAAATGAACTCTGAAAAGGTTGAAAGTTGGCATGGTCTCATCATTTCATCCACATAGCATGTGCAAGAAAGTTGAGAGGGTCCCGCAAAAACTGGATGCACTTCGTGTACAAAACGGACAATCTCTTTCAAAGTATCAAGATTTCATACGGAAACTCGTCTGTTACAAAGGGATTTCATTTTTTAAAACTTATTTGAACTCCTGAATTT
>NW_025309773.1:0-649 GCF_018294505.1 Triticum aestivum
GGGGGGGGTTAGTTTAATTTAATTAAAGATTAGGGCACTAGGGCCCACATGTCAGTGGCTCTGGGGTTAGATTAGGTGGTGATTAGCTTAAGCTAATCACCTGATGGCGGGGGCCCACCTGTCATGGACCCAGGGGAGGTCAAAGGGTCAAACCCCCTGGTCGGCGGGGTCAACTCGCCGGCGTTTAGCCGCCGGCGAGGCTAAACGCGGCGGTGCAGGTGCGGGTTTCACGTACAGGGCACCGTTCGGGGCGCCGTTGGGCGCTATGGATAGCTGGGAGTGGCCCGCGGCGAGTGGTGCAGGTAGTTGGGTTCGGGGTCGCCGGAAAAGGCGCCGGCGACGTGTTTGGCGGCGGCCGGAGCTACGGGTTCGAGCGGGGCGAGGCCACAGAGAACGGGAGGGATGTCTAAGGGGCTCACCGAGCTCCTGAAGATGCTAGGAGCACGGTGCCGTGCTTTGTTTCGAGCCTTACTGGCTGAAGTGACGGCGGCGACATCGCCGGCGGCGTGGAGTTCTCGGCCAAGGCGGGGCTAGGGCCTAGAGGTCGAAAGAGACCAGGGGAGAAGGGGAAGACGACTCGGGGGCTCACCGTGAGTCCGTTTGGAAGGTCAGTGGGCTCGAGGGCGGCCGGAGTGCAGCGAATCGACGG
>NW_025309774.1:0-649 GCF_018294505.1 Triticum aestivum
CGAGCCTAGAACACTAATGAGGTCACGGCGTAGCACAACTAGCATCAATCAAGGATACTAAGTAGCTCTGGACAGCAAGATATAAGTGAAGATCACAACGGCAGTAAAGATAATGATGAAAAACAACTGCCAAGCAGGATATACAACAACTCTCTCCAACTTTCCTCTTGAAAAGTTTGTGCCAATTTTCTGATAATTTTTTTCAAAGAATGCTACTAACTCAAGCTTTCCAATGCAAAAAGAATCACTCAATTCCGAGTTGATATGAGGAGTGAAAGAATTCTGAAACTGGCTTGAAAAACTGGAATAAGCTGTGTCCGCGAACTTCGGAGGGCAAAAAGACCTATTTAGAAGACGATTTTGAGGTGTCAAATATTGAACTAGTCTCTGCAACTATTTAGATGCGGCTCGTCGCTAGCTTTCATTTGAGTACTCGCGGAGTCAAAACAGACTTCATATGAGGAAGGTATGCCTGTTTTACTAAACAGTGCACAAAACAGATTCCAATCCGAATTCAACTACGAGATTGAGTCTAGATAGATCCGAATTTTGTTTTTTTTTCTTCTCTCTTTTTTTTCTCACACTTTTTTTCTTTCTCTTTTTTTCTGACTTCTTTTTCTTTTTTTTCTCTTTTTTTTTCTCTATCTTT
>NW_025309775.1:0-649 GCF_018294505.1 Triticum aestivum
CTGGACACGGCGGCACGGCGTGGGGTTGACGGGGGCGTGGCTACGGCGAGGGGGTGGCGGCGATGGCGTCGGCCATGGCGTGGGAGAGCGAGGGAGAGGAGCTGGAGAGGAGAGGGGGTGTCTGGGAGGTTCGGGGGAGAGAGGGAGGCCGATTCACGGCGTTAGCCGGGCGAGGGAGGCGGCGAGGCGGCGAGCAGGTGCGTGGCACCCATGTGGTGCTCGTCGCCGAGCACCTGCCTGCCTGCCTGGCCGGCAAGCAGCTCGCTGGCGCGGTGCTGGGCTGGGCCGGCAGGTGGGCCGGGTGCTGGGCGCCAGGTAAGCTTTTCCCATTTTCTTTCTGTTTTCTGTTTTTTAATACTTCTGCAACTTTGTTGAATTAAATAAAATACTTAGGCAACTCCAAAAATCACCAAACTATTCCTGGTCCATAGTTGGATTATTTCCAACATGAAACATTTTAGTTTGGAGTTATTTGAGCATTTAAATATTTTATATAATTTTAAATGCCCAAATTCAAATACTTATGATTTAATTCAAAAACCCTAGGATGGCCTAGGAAAATGTGCACCACTTTTGGCAGAGGTTCTGAACCAAGACAAAAATGATGGGCATTTTAGAAGGGCATTTCAGGTTCATTGAAAAAGTTTTT
>NW_025309776.1:0-649 GCF_018294505.1 Triticum aestivum
GGCGGGGCAGCGTCGAGGTGGCGGGGCAGTGACGTCGGGGCGGCGTCGGGGCAGCGGGGCAACGTCGAGGCGGCGTCGGGGCGGCGGGGCAGCGTCGAGGTGGCGGGGCAGCGGCGTCGGGAGAGGAGAGGGGAAGGGGATCTAGGGCGAGGGCGAGGGAGAGAGAGGGGATAGGGAGGGGCCGGGAGGAAATATGGATGGGGGCAATGGCACAATACTAATGGCGCACCACCCCTCGGTACGCCATAAGTACATCCATACTAATGGCGCACCTCACCGTGGTGCGCCATTAGTATTTTTTTTTAATTTCTGCTCGAGCCAACGGGTTATCTTCCACCTGACCTGATCCACACCAAGTCCCCTCTACTAGCTTGACTGGTCAGCAGCTAGTTCTCACACCAGGAGGTCCTGGGTTCGATTCCCAGGCTCCACAAATTTTTTTTATGCATTTAAAATGTTGTTTGATACTTATTTGTGTTTAAATATGTTCAAACTTGTTTAAATCATAACAGTAATATTTTTTTTAAAAGACAGTAATAATTTTTAAAATAATATCAATAAACAGTAATGCCGGCGGAGCGGGGGAGGGTGCGCGGGGTGCGGGGGGTCGGCGGCGGCGGTTGAGTAGGGGAGGGGTGTGGGGGGTCGG
>NW_025309777.1:0-649 GCF_018294505.1 Triticum aestivum
TTTTTTTAATAAATTAATTAATTAATTAATATTTTAATTCTGTTAATTATTATTTATTTATTATTTATTTTTAAAATTCTTTTTCTTTTTATCAGGGGCATGGGGGGGCCACTGGGCAGTGGCCCAAGGGCCAACCCGGGTGCGGGCGTGCGGTTACCGGGCACAGGGGCTCGCGGGTGCGAGCGTTCGTGCCCGTGGCCACATCCAGGCGCGGCAAGGAGAAGGCCCCTGGGGCGCAGCGGGGCGTCGCCAAAGCGACGCCGGGAGCGGGGCGAGGTACGAGCGGGCGCGGCCAAGGGAGCGGGCGGCGCACACGAAAAGGGGCGCGAGAGGAAGGTCAGCGTGGCCGCGGGCGAAGTGGCAGAGGCGACGGCGTAGCGAGGAGGCGCAACCCAGTGCGGGAAGTGCGGTGGTTTGGCCTGAGGCGGGCTCGCGCTGGCCGGCAAGCAGGGGCCGCCGAGAGGAGGCGCGGGCGTACGCGCGGTCGAGCAGGCGAGGCCGTGGCCGTGGTGGCCGTGAGCGGAATCTCGGGCGGCGGTTGCTGGCGGCACCGAGCAGTGCGGGCTCGCGTGCCAGGGCGCGTGTGGAGGCGCGCAGGGCGCCGTGGTGCGCGCCAGCGCACGCACGCGCGATGCGAGGGAGTGGCAGC
>NW_025309778.1:0-649 GCF_018294505.1 Triticum aestivum
AAAAGGTTGAAAGTTGGCATGATATCATCATTTCATCCACATAGCATGTGCAAGAAAGTTGAGAGGGTTACGGCAAAAACTGGATGCACTTCGTGTACAAAACGGACAATCTCTTTCAAAGTATCAGGATTTCATCCGGAAACTCGTCTATTACAAAGGGATTTCATCTTTTAAACCTTATTTGAACTCCTGACTTTTTGTGTGTTCAAAATGCACCATTCAAAGCCACATCATCATTTTTCAATCCTTTCTGACTTCATTTGTTATTTTTCATGCATTTACTAATTATTTTGAGCTATAAGACCCTAAAATTGAAAAGCATTTCAAATGAACTCTGAAAATGTTGAAAGTTGGCATGATATCATCATTTCATCCACCTAGCATGTGCAAGAAAGTTGAGAGGGTTACGGCAAAAACTGGATGCACTTCGTGTACAAAACGGACAATCTCTTTCAAAGTATCAGGATTTCATCCGGAAACTCGTCTGTTATAAAGGGATTTCATTTTTTAAACCTTATTTGAACTCCTGACTTTTTGTGTGTTCAAAATGCACCATTCAAAGCCACATCATCATTTTTCAATCCTTTCTGACTTCATTTGTTATTTTTCATGCATTTACTAATTATTTTGAGCTATAAGACCCTAAAAT
>NW_025309779.1:0-649 GCF_018294505.1 Triticum aestivum
ACCATTCAAAGCCACATCATCATTTTTCAATCCTTTCTTACTTCATTTGTTATTTTTCATGCATTTACTAATTATTTTGAGCTATAAGACCCTAAAATTGAAAAGCATTTCAAATGAACTCTGAAAAGGTTGAAAGTTGGCATGATATCATCATTTCATCCACATAGCATGTGCAAGAAAGTTGAGAGGGTTACGGCAAAAACTGGATGCACTTCGTGTACAAAACGGACAATCTCTTTCAAAGTATCAGGATTTCATCCGGAAACTCGTCTGTTACAAAGGGATTTCATTTTTTAAAACTTATTTGAACTCCTGACTTTTTGTGTGTTCAAACTGCACCATTCAAAGCCACATCATCATTTTTCAAGCCTTTCTTACTTCATTTGTTATTTTTCATGCATTTACTAATTATTTTGAGCTTTAACACCCTAAATTTGAAAAGCAATTCAAATGAACTCTGAAAAGGTTGAAAGTTGGCATGATATCATCATTTCATCCACATAGCATGTGCAAGAAAGTTGAGAGGGTTACGGCAAAAACTGGATGCACTTCGTGTACAAAACGGACAATCTCTTTCAAAGTATCAGGATTTCATCCGGAAACTCGTGTGTTACAAAGGGATTTCATTTTTTAAAACTTATTTGAACTC
>NW_025309780.1:0-649 GCF_018294505.1 Triticum aestivum
GCAAACGTCACCGCGAAAAATGAGCCATGGGTACTGGCTTCCCAAGTGGACCAATGCTTCTTCATTACCGACCCGCCAAAGCCCAGTCGTGTTGTCGTGAGGAGAGGCAAAAGGAAGATCATCGGAATGGATGGAGTAGCCAATGAGCAAGACTTCGACAAGTACGGCGACCCGAGGATCAAACATGACGACGATGATGAAGTAGCAGCATACACCACAAGAAGAAGCAGGACCACCCTACCTAAAGGACGTCCGTTCCACAGAAGAACTCCATTTGCGAAAAAGAAGGGCAAGAAGATTGTGAACAGATAGCTAGCTAAGATCGATTGTATTTAAATCGTAGCCTTCATTTCTCGATTGTATTTCATGGGTACTTTTTGAACTATCATGAATATTTTTAAATTTCATGGACACTCGATCTCGATCCCCCTCCATCTCGATCGCTATCCCACCTTCGACCGCCGCCGACCCCCCGCACCCTCGATTCCCCTACCCAACCGCCGCCGCCGACCCCCCGCACCCCGCGCACCGTCTTATAAAAAAAATTAGTATCAAACAGCTTTTTAAATGCTACTGTCTTATAAAAAAATATTACTGTTATTATTTAAACAAGTTTGAACATATTTAAACACAAATAAGTATCAAACAG
>NW_025309781.1:0-649 GCF_018294505.1 Triticum aestivum
TGGTGGCTGCTCGTAGATCTGATTTTGATCAACCTCATCCTCATAATCGCCCGCATACTCATCATCCTCCTGGGTACCAGCAACAGCAGTAGCAGGAGCCACAGAAGTATCAACAGCAGCACCAACAGTTTGGCCAAATGCAAGAGGAACACGGCTCGCTCGGCGAAGGTCTATTTCGCGACATGGAGGTAGTCGTTGTTGTTGTTGTTGGAGAGGTGCGTTAGGTGCAGCGGGTGGTGGTGGTGGAAGACGCGCGAGCAATTCATTAAATCTGTTATCGAGCTTTGTTTCGAACGTCTTCTCAAAGCCAGTGATCTTCTCCATGGCCTCTTCAAAATTGTTCAGCACATCTTGCACCTGTTCAGTCATCATTTGCTGAAACTTATCATGAAGCTCCTTGTTCGATAAATTCTCCCAGTCAATCCCATCGGCTTGTGATCCTGGCATGGTTAGCAGCAATAGAAACACACAAGAATATGATCCTACAGACTACTAAGAAGTGGTGGTGGTGTATCACAAATCCGTCAAGCAAATCTCAAATTCTTACCAGTTCTTACCCAGCAGCAGGCGGTGATCGGCAACCGTTATAGTCAAAAACTCTCAAAGCTTGGATAGAGCGATTACCAGGGGGAGTCGAACACACGACGTA
>NW_025309782.1:0-649 GCF_018294505.1 Triticum aestivum
CCATGGTTTCGACCCCTTTCAGAACACGCTTGCCGCCGCTAGACGCGTGAATAATGAGCAGCGAGCTAAAACTTACCGTAAACGTGCAAAATAATAAAACGTGCTAAACATACGTCGCGCTCGTGCGTTTTGTTTTGCACGCGGTGCAAAAAAATTAAAAAGGGAATGCAACACGAGGACTTCCCAGGAGGTCACCCATCCTAGTACTACTCTCGCCCAAGCACGCTTAACTTCGGAGTTCTACCAGCTTTAGTGCTGGTATGATCGCATCCGACGTGCTGCCCCGTCTTCGTCCCTTATGCTTGCCCCTCCCAGCTCCACTACACACACGATTGCACATTCCTTTGGCCGCTCCCGCTCAACTACGGAGACGAGTTTTACCACGGTTCAACTGCACCAGTGCCTATTTACCATGGTTTCGACCCCTTTCAGAACACGCTTGCCGCCGCTAGACGCGTGAATAATGAGCAGCGAGCTAAAACTTACCGTAAACGTGCAAAATAATAAAACGTGCTAAACATACGTCGCGCTCGTGCGTTTTGTTTTGCACGCGGTGCAAAAAAATTAAAAAGGGAATGCAACACGAGGACTTCCCAGGAGGTCACCCATCCTAGTACTACTCCCTGCTCAACTACGGAGACGAGTTTAC
>NW_025309783.1:0-649 GCF_018294505.1 Triticum aestivum
AAATTCTAGAAGGGATCATCCTTAAAGTAGAACTTGCCTAAATTCTTTTCCTTGAAAAATAGTGGTCTTTTCAAAAATAAAAAACCTTTGCAAAATGATCTCACTAAACACTTCTCTGCCTAGGACATAACCCAAATTCTGTTCTAGCTATTCCTCTCTCTCTCTCTCACACACACATTATTTTCTCTAACCCTTTCTCTGCCGAGGACAGAACCCAATTAAATTGCGAAGGAACTCCATTTTCTCTAACCCTTCTGACCTAATGCTCTAAACTAAATTTTTGTTATAACCTAGCCAACCTAGTTAACCTAGCCTGTTAACCTAACGAACCTAATGAACCTAATAACCTAGCTAGTTAATCTAGCTAGTTAACCTAGTTTACCTAGATAATTAACCTAATTAAACTAGTTAACCTAGCTAGCTATGTCTCTGTCCAATGTTTGTGCTATGCATGAGAGAGAGAGGAGGGGTGGGGGCTTACAAAGGATGGCTCCGGTAGTGGCGAAGGAGGCAGGGGCGTCGAGGGTGGCTCCGGTGGCGGCAAGGGTGGCACCGGTGGCGTTGATGAGGCCGCGCAGCTCCGGTGGCATTGGGGGCAGCTCCGGTGGCGTCGACGGCGCGTGGCTTTGGTGGCTCCGGGGGCGTCGAC
>NW_025309784.1:0-649 GCF_018294505.1 Triticum aestivum
TGGACTATTACTCACCGTATTTGGGCCCCGAAACGATTTCCATAGTTGTTGAACCCAAAGGTGCGCTTACGTGTCGGTCATCAACACTCGCAATTTTGGCTGATTCTGGCCCGTTTCATGGACTATTACTCACCGTTTTGGGGTCAACCCCGGGTGCGCTTACGTGTCGGTCATCAACAATCGCAGTTCCGGCCGATTCTGGCCCGTTTCCTGGACTATTGCACACTTTTTGGGGGTCCTGAAGTGATTTCCATGATTGACGAACCCTGGGGTGCGTTTATGTCCCGTTTCGTGGACTATTACTCATTGTTTTGGGGTCCTGAAGTGATTTGCACGATTGACGAACGCCGGGGCGCGTTTATGTGTCGGTCATCAACACTCACAATTTTTGGCCGATCCTGGTATGTTTCGTGCACTATTACTCACCGTTTTAGGGTGCGAGAGCGATTTCCACGATTGACGATCCCCGGGGTGCGTTTACGTGTCCGTCGTCAACACTCACTATTTTGGCCAATTCTGACCCGTTTCGTGGACTATTACTCATAGTTTTGGGGTCCCGAAACGATTTCCATAGTTGTTGAACCCCAAGGTGCGCTTACGTGTCGGTCATGAACACTCACAGTTCTGGCCGATTCTGGCCCGTTTCATG
>NW_025309785.1:0-649 GCF_018294505.1 Triticum aestivum
CGAGTTCCACCAGATTCATCTCCGCCACCAGTAATTGTTGCATTGTTCTCGATTTCCAGATCAGGCGATACTCCGAGTCGTGACAGAGAAGGACTCCCCAACTTCC
This sequence comes from Triticum aestivum, assembly GCF_018294505.1. NCBI lineage: Eukaryota > Viridiplantae > Streptophyta > Magnoliopsida > Poales > Poaceae > Triticum > Triticum aestivum. The sequence continues at coordinate 107 of NW_025309785.1, forward strand.
GAGCCATCCGCAGAAGAAAAATAGTTCCAATTTCAAAAAAAAAACTAAGTCTGGAAAATTCTGGCTAGGCAGTTTTTAGACCATTTGTAGACGTTTTCCAAAAAAATTTGTTGCGGAGCAAAAAAAAAGTGCAAAAAAAAGAGAAAAAAAATTCAGAGTGTGCTCCTCCCTTGTTTACGTGCCGCGCCGTGATTTTGTTGGTGTTCTAGGCTCGTGTCTCTAGCACAGTCTAGCCTAGGACCAGCATAGTACCGTCGTTGAGCGTTTATTCAACTTTGCATCTCTGAATTGATTATTGCTGACCCTTTTTGCTACCATATTATAAGCCTTCCCAGCTCCACATACATCTACTCGTGCGTTTGACTCTCCCTGGTAATCGCTCTATCCAAGCTTTGAGAGTTTTGACTACAACGGTTGCCGATCACCGCCTGTTGCTGGGTAAGAACTGGTAAGAATTTGAGTTTTGCTTGACGGATTTGTGACACCCACCACCACCACTTGTTCGTAGTCTGTAGGATCATATTCTTGTGTGTTTCTATTGCT
>NW_025309786.1:0-649 GCF_018294505.1 Triticum aestivum
ACACTTAAACGCAGCCCGGGGTTTGTCAATCGTGGAAATCACTACGGGGCCCCAAAACAGTGAGTAATAGTACATGAAACGGGCCAGAATCGGCCAAGACTGCGAGTGTTCTTGACCGACACATAAGCGCACCATGGGGTTCAACGACTATAGAAATCGCTTCGGACCCCAAAATGGTGAGGAATAGTCCATGAAACGGGCTCGAATCGGCCAAGACTACTAGTGTTGTTGACAGACACGAAGCGCACCTTGGGTTTCAACAACTATGGAAATCGCTTTGGACCACAAAACGGTGAGTAATAGTCCATGAAACAGGTCAGAATCGACAATATTTGCGAATGTTGATGACCGACATGTACACACACACCGGGGTTTGTCAATCGTGGAAATCGCTCTAGGACCCCAAAACGATGAGTCATAGTGCACGAAACGGACCAGAATCGGGCAAAAACTGCGATTATTGATGACCAACACGTAAGCACTCAGTGGGGTTCAACAACCATGGAAAGCGCTTTGGGACCCCAAAAATGTCGAGTAATAGTCCACGAAAGAGGTCAGCATCGACAAAAACCGTGAGTGTTGATGACTGACATGTAAACGCGCCCCGAGTTCATCAATAGTGGAAATCACTCAGGGACCCCAAAACGCT
>NW_025309787.1:0-649 GCF_018294505.1 Triticum aestivum
CACCAAAGCCTCCCCTAGCGCCCTGCATCGCCTGGCCCGCCATTGGCCGAACTTCGGCCGCCGCCGCGAGCTTGCTTCCGACGAGCTCGGTCCACCCCAGCTGCTCCCGCTTGCCCTGTTAGACGCGCCTCGTCGCGCTGCACCCGTAGAACCTCTCTGCCGCCCATTTGGACATCGTGGGTGATTTCCGAGCCGCGCCCCCATGTCGGGCCTTGCCGGCGTTGAGGCGCCGACGGGTTTGACCTGGTTTGACCCCAGTTTGACCCACCCAGGGTCACTGACGTGCGGGCCCATCTCTGTTAACTTTTAGTTAGATTTAGATTAGTGCTAATTAACCCTGACATTTAGTTTAGACACTAACCAGTGGGCCCAGGCCCTAACTAACCTAGGTTAGTGCTAACTTAACACTAACTAACCCTGTTAGTTAGTTGTTACCACTGACATGTGGGTCCCAGCCGTCAGGTTTGACCTGGGCTGGCGCCTTTGACCTGCTGACGTCACAATGACGCAACGCTGACGTAGTTAATAATTTTCTGGATTTAAAATAATTCAGAAAATTCAGAAAATATCCAAAACTTCTAAAAATCATGTAAAATCAACCGTAACTCCAAATGAGATAAATTATATATGAAAAATGATCAGAAAAATC
>NW_025309788.1:0-649 GCF_018294505.1 Triticum aestivum
GAGCTATATTACCCTGAAAATGAAAAGCTCTACAAATGAACTCTCAAAAGGCTGAAACTTGGCAGGGTATCATCATTTCACCCACATAGAATGTGCTAAAAAGTTGAGAGGGTTACGGCAAAACATGGATGCACTTCGTGTACGAAACGAACAATCTCTTTCGAAGTATCTGGCTTTCATACGGAAACTCGTGTGTTACAAAGGATCTCATTTTTTTGAGCGATATGACACTGAAAATGAAAAGCACTACAAATGAAATCTGAAAAGGTTGAAAGATGGCACGGTATCATCATTTCACCCACATAGAATGTGCTAAAAAGTTGAGAGGGTTACGGCAAAAAATGGATGCACTTCATGTAAAAAAACGGACAATCTCTTTCGAAGTATCCCGGTTTTATACGGAAACTCGTTTGTTACATAGGGATTTGTTTTTTTTAACATATTTGAATTCTAGACTTTGTGTGTGTTCAAAATGCACCATTCAAAGCCACATCATCAATTTTAAACCCTTTCAGTGTTCATTTGTTACTTTTCATACATTTACTTATTTTTTTTAGCTATATGACCCTGGAAATGAAAAGCACTACAATTGCACTCTGAAAAGGTTGAAAGTTGGCATGGTATAATCATTTCAGCCACATAGAATGTG
>NW_025309789.1:0-649 GCF_018294505.1 Triticum aestivum
GCCATCACGATAAGATTACAGAGGGGTTGCGGCGTGGAAGGCAGTCGGCAGGGTACGGAGCGAAGGGAGTTGCTGTCTATCCGATGGGCCGCTTGGCCTGGCCGCTCACTTACTGGCCCAATCAACAAGAGGAGCCCAAAAAAGTCACGGGAGTAGCTGCCCCATGGACAGCAGGTAAGCTGCGCCACAGACGCATCCGACGGATGTAAACGGCCAGATCAATAAAATGGACGGTTGAAAACCTAAAACGTTGTGAGGGTTCGTTTTAGGCTCGGTTAAATATGTTTGTTAACGTACACTGCCACTCACGTGTCTATCCAGCAGGTTGTCCTTAGCGCCGGTCGCGGAATTCAGTCACGCGGGAAAAGCAGGACAGCTTTGGTGAGCACTGAGCACCACAAGCTTAGTTGCTTAAAATCCTAATATCTGTGGTGCACTCGAGTTGGAGCAATATCCAGATGGATGTAGTGTCCACGTTTAGTCTTCCAGATGGACCAACGTGTCGTACAATCGTTCACAATCAGTCGCTCGTCCAGCCAGCAACGCCTCCTCTGTAGGCATTTAGAGCAACTCCAATGGGCGACTCAAACGGACGTCGTTTTTGTCCGCATTTTATTCGTTTGGGTCGCCCGTCCGCTTTTTTGCGTCC
>NW_025309790.1:0-649 GCF_018294505.1 Triticum aestivum
GACAGCAAATAAACATCTCTTTCTTCCTTATCTTCATATGTGGATTGTACAAATGTCCCATACACCTGCAATTAGACAAAACACAAAAGTGTGTGAAGTATTTTTGTTCTGGATAACATAAATAGATTATTGAATAGTTTGCACTAGAAATCACCTGACAAATATGCATATATGCAATATTTTTGGTCATATCCAAGGTAGTCATGTCCTCATCAACCTACGGATACTTGAGGTGACATTGGAGTATCTAGGTGACATTAGGGTTTTGGTTGATTTGTTTCTTAAGGTGTTATTCTAGTACGAACTCTAGGGTTGTTTGTGACACTTATAGGAATAGCTCAACGGATTGATTGGAAAGAATAACTTTGAGGTGGTTTCGTACCCTACCATAATCTCTTCGTTTGTTCTCCGCTATCAGTGGCCTTGTAGTGACTCTTTGTTGCATGTTGAGGGATAGTTATATGATCCAATTATGTTATTATTGTTAAGGGAACTTGCACTAGTGAAACTGTGAACCCTAGGCCTTGTTTCAACGCATTGCAATACCGTTTGTGCTCAGTTTTATCATCAGTTACCTTGCTGTTTTTATATTTTCAGATTACAAAAACCTTTATCTACCATCCATATACCACTTGTATCACCATCTCTT
>NW_025309791.1:0-649 GCF_018294505.1 Triticum aestivum
GCCTTGCTATGAATGGTAACAAGGGAGACTTATATGGTGGCATTTATGCCACACTTATCTTAGAGCATTTTGGAGGCACCCCACACCCTGATGATATTCCTTTTACTTATTCAAGCTTTGATCTTGTTGCTATGAGAAGGCATAAATTTGTTACCATGGATTCTGAGCTCAATAATCTTGTTTACATCTTGCGTTTCGGGACTACCGAGGAACGCAAGATCCGTCTACCTGCACCTCTTTTGTTTGATTTTTCTAGCAGGAACGGATGGTCCTTTGATGTTATCCAGTTCGATGAGTTCATGGTTCTGCATCAGTTTCATAACCCAGTGGAGGGGGTTGAGCCCGACGAGGAGGAGCACGGTAAGTTACCACCTTTTCAGGAAGAAACCGCCACCGAGTTCGGTGAAGGGTCTTCTTCTGCCTGGCGCACGGATCCTTCCTCATGGGAGACTCCGAGGAGTTCGGTGTACGCGCCAGCATCTTTCTACGATCCTTGGACTCACCACTATCCCTCCGGAGCAGGTGGCTCCTGGGGGCAGTAGTTGCTACCAACTTAGGCCAAAAGCCTAAGCTTGGGGGAGTACGTCCCCTCTCACTTCTCCATTGTATTATCCGTCTTATTTGCTTTGATCTTTTCGAAGTTTTCGAC
>NW_025309792.1:0-649 GCF_018294505.1 Triticum aestivum
GGAGAGTAGCATGCGATTCAGGAATGAAGTACATAATGATGCCATTCGGGCATTTTATCTTGCGCCCTACAAGATTTTTAAGGTCCCCAGCAATAGCGTCAGAAGATTTTGTTTTTCTGCTGGAGACCTTTCCCTGCAAAAGAGAGTTAAGCCTTCTTAACCACCCACATCTTCAAGGGTGGCTTAGAAGCAATAAGTCTAAGTGCAGCATCTGAGAATTTTGGCTTTGAAGCCTTAGCAAACAGTCTTGCAGGTGGACAATAGTACTCATAAGAATAAGCAGAATAATTTTTGGTCATATGAACATGACGGTTTGATGAACCGCTCTCATATTCATATGCCTAAGTATGGTTCCCCTGCAAAACATTTGTGTTAGTGCGACTCAGGTGAGTCCTTTGTCTGTATGAAGCCTTTGGACCGTATGATGCCTTTGGTCTGAGGTTTGTCTTCTTCATGTGAGGTGTCATGAAGACATTCACAGGAAGAATTTCCAGACACGTTTTCGGAACCCAGATCTTCTTCATAGGCGGTCCATTCCTGCAGTTAGTACCAATGTACCTGGCAAACACTTCACCATTCTGATTCTTAAACAGTTTATAGTTTGCATCAAAGGATTCATCAATAATAATGGGGTTAGCACAAGTGAAGC
>NW_025309793.1:0-649 GCF_018294505.1 Triticum aestivum
TAGCAGGCATGGGTCACACTATCAGTGCCCTAGGAGGTTAATTACGACATCAGTAGCCACTAATGATGTGTCCACGTCATCCAAAATGGTGTTTAGTCGCCGGTGCTAATCGGGACATGGCGAGGTTACCCGTCCAGCCAACTCCGGTTACGGAAGCTCATGCGGCTGGGTCCAGCAGATGCATTGCGACAAGGCATATCGACCAGTGGTGGTGTGTGGTGCTAGGGTGGCTGGAATCGCTGACGGTATTGAGCAAGGTGGCGGCCGGAGGACGGCTATGCATGGCCGTGGTGCTGCAGCTCGAGGGAGAGCGAGCAGAGGCGCTAGGCATAACCTATGGGGCAGCAGGAGCACACCAAAGCAGCTGGTCTGGGTGGAGGGGCTCAAGAGCAGGGAGCTCGTCGGCCATGGCAGACGACGGCTACGGGTGCTTGCGGGACGGTGGCTAGTGTGCAAAATGGAGCACGGGGAGAGATGGTATGGGGGCAGGGGCTCGTGCTGAAGACGAAGAGCAGGTCAGTGGGCTTGCGGAAGGCTGGATGGCATCGAAGCATCTCTGGTGATCTGGAGAGCCGAAGGTTGAAGATGACGGTGTCAGCAGCGTTTGGGTGCGTTCGGCGTGGCTTGACTTAGCGGAGAAGGTGTCGGC
>NW_025309794.1:0-649 GCF_018294505.1 Triticum aestivum
TTTTTTTATGCCTCGTAAATTGCAATGTGTTTGAACTTGGGAATTTCTCATGATAATGGAACATCACACTTTAACATCCGGTGCTTTTGAGATTTCTTCGAGACTTTAACACATTGTTTCCCAGTGGTTTGCATCGGTTCCACCCACACTTGGTTTTAATGTAATATTATATCCTTCTTCATCAAAATAAAAGGAAAATTAGAAGCTTGCATGCATGCACAGCCCGGACATCTCAGATCATAAAAGGGCATGAATATCTCAGATGATACAAGCACATTGTTACAGAGTTTCAACGTACTTTTATTCCACGTACTTATGCATGCACATATACATGCAAGTCTGGTACAGTATTAATTCCAACAACACAACATGACACACTTTTACGATTACGCATGTACTACCTACCTAGGGAACACTGTTGCATGCATGTATGCACGAGACTGAGATATAAGATGAACTGGAACGCAGACTTGCAAAGAGCAAATAGATGTGCACGGGTGATCGATCAGCGCGGGCAGGTGTAGGTGGATTCGCAGGGAATGCTGCACTGGTTGAGGAGGAGGACGACGTCGAGGCGGAGTCCGAGGACACCGCCGAGGACGTCGCAGAGGCACGCGGCCGCTTGCAGCTCGACCAACCCGTAGAGCAG
>NW_025309795.1:0-649 GCF_018294505.1 Triticum aestivum
AATTAGTAAATGCATGATAAATAACAAATGAAGTCAGAAAGGCTTGAAAAAAGATGATGTGGCTTTGAATGGTGCGTTTTGAACACACAAAAAGTTAGGAGTTCAAATAAGTTTTAAAAACTGAAATCCCTTTGTAACAGACGAGTTTACGTATGAAATCCTGATACTTTGAAAGAGATTTTCCGTTTTGTTCAGGAAGTGCATCCAGTTTTTGCCGTAACCCTCTCAACTTTCTTGCACATGCTATGTGGATGAAATGATGACACGATGCTAACTTTCAACCTTTTCAGAGTTCATTTGAAATGCTTTTCAATTTTAGGGTCTTATAGCTCAAAATAATTAGTACATGCATGAAAAATAACAAATGAAGTAAGAAAGGATTGAAAAATGATGATGTGGCTTTGAAAGGTGTGTTTTGAACACACAAAAAGTTAGGAGTTCAAATAAGTTTTAAAAACTGAAATCCCTTTGTAACAGACGAGTTTCCGTATGAAATCCTGATACTCTGAAAGAGATTGTCCATTTTGTACACTAAGTGCATCCAGTTTTTGCCGTAACCCTCTCAACTTTCTTGCACATGCTATGTGGATGAAATGATGATACCATGCCAACTTTCAACCTTTTCGGAGTTCATTTGAAATGCTTTTCA
>NW_025309796.1:0-649 GCF_018294505.1 Triticum aestivum
CCCCGCTCTCCCTCTCGGCCTCTGCGCCTCCCCCGTCAGATCCACCTCCCTCTCCCCTTCGATCCCCACTGCCCGAGCGTGCTCGCCGCCGTTCACCGTCGTTCCCGCGGCCACCGTGCCCCAATCGCCACTTCGCCGTGTCGTACGCCGTCGCCGCCCTCGACTACACCACCTCCACCTCTCCGTTGGAGCTCCGAGCCACTGCAACGGCCTCCCCGAGCTCGTCTTCCCGCACGGCCGCCGTCGATCGCCGCCCCGTTTCGCCGCCTCGAGCCTCCCCGAGCACGCTGCCGTCCCCCTACAGCCTCGCCGTGAGCCTCTCCCCCTCCTCCCCTGTCCTTTATCTCTCGCGCGCCCCCTAGCGGCTTCCCCACGCGCGCCCGAACGCCGCGCCGCGGAGCTCGTCGCCGGCGGGTCTCCGGTGACCATTTGGTCATGGGCGTATGCCCGTTAGCTCGACCGCACCGTGTAGCACCCGCCTAGCTAGCTAGTTCGGCCGCTCGCGCGCCCTAACGCCGCCCCCGCCCCAGCCCGAAGTACCTCGCCGCCGGCGAGCTCGTAGCGCTCGCCCCCGCCCGTTCCAGCCGCTCCGGCCACCACCGTTGGACGCGCGGCGCCGAGCCGCGTCGAACGCACCCAGCCACGACCC
>NW_025309797.1:0-649 GCF_018294505.1 Triticum aestivum
TACTATAAATAAAATAAAGTAGTTTTATTAATTAATCAACTAGTTCAACTACTAAGCACTTACTATAAATAAATAAAATAAAGTAGTTCTTACTAAAAATAAACTACTTCTATATATAGTAAAATTTAATAAAATAGTTCTATTAATTAATCAACTAGTTCAACTACTAAGCACTTACTATAAATATATAAAATAAAGTAGTTCTTACTAAAAATAAACTACTTCTATATATAGTAAAATTTAATAAAATAGTTTTATTAAATCAACTAGCTAGTTCAACTACTAAGCACTAACCTAAAATCGATATGTACTAATAATTAACCTCAATAAAAAATTAATACATATATGAACAAAACGTATATAAACAAAAAAATTGTATGAACATTATATTCATACATACATAGCCACATCCATTCATCATATAGCTACCACATACATACATATATATATATATATGTATATATATATATATACATTATATATATACATAAAAAATGCAATGAACAAAAAAACAATACAAATTATATGAACAAAAATAAACAGAGCCGTGGCGTGGCGGCGGCTCACATCAGGCGACGGAGGGCGAAGGCGTGGGCGGCGGAGGGCGACGGCGTGGGTGGCGGAGGGCGACGGCGATCGCGGCGGGCCG
>NW_025309798.1:0-649 GCF_018294505.1 Triticum aestivum
GACGCATTTCGTGTACAAACTGGACAATCTCTTTCGGAGTATCAGGGTTTCGGACGAGAACTCATCTGTTACACTGGCACTTCATTTTTTTAAACTAATTACAACTCCAGACTTTTTTTGTGTTCCGTACGCACCATTCAAAGCGAAGTCATCAATTTTCAACACTTTGTGACATCATTTGCTATTTTTCAGTCATTTACCGATTTATTTAGAGAGCTAAATGACCGTGATATTGAAAATCACTACAAAATGAACTCTGGCAATGTCGAAACTTGGCATGGTATCATCATTTCACCCACATAGCATGTGTAAAAGAGTAGAGAGGGTTACGGCAAAAACTGGACGCACTTCGTGTACAAACTGGATAATCTCTTTCGGAGTATCAGGGTTTCGGACGAGAACTCATCAGTTACACTGGCACTTCATTTTTTTAAACTTATTACAACTCCAGACTTTTTTGCGTTCCGTACACACCATTCAAAGCGATGTCATCAATTTTCAAAACTTTCTGACATCATTTGCTATTTTTTAGTCATTTACCGATTTGTTTAGAGAGCTAAATGACCGTGAAATTGAAAATCACTACAAAATGAACTCTGAAAATGTCGAAACTTGGCATGGTATCATCATTTCACCCACATAGCATGTG
>NW_025309799.1:0-649 GCF_018294505.1 Triticum aestivum
ATGCGGCGCCACGGCAAGCCGCTTCGCCGCCTGCTCTGGCTCGTTCCAGGCTCGGCCTCACAGGGGGATGTGGAGGGGGGGTCACGACCCCCCTCCTATCCCCTGCTCGGCCTCGCGCTAACGCACGCAGTCACTTGGTTGACAGGCACAGTATGGACATTTTGTTTTTCCATTAAAAGGGTACGTGCGCACAACCCCCGGAGCCACACCCCTAAGATAGACAGGGGGGCGACGGGGTATGACGGACTCGCCTACGCATGCGGCGCCGTGGCATGCCGCGTCGCCGCCTGCTCCGGCTCGTTCTAGGCTCGGCCTCGCAGGGGGATGTGGAGGGGGGGTCACGACCCTCCCTCCCCATCCCCTGCTCGACCTCGCGCTAACGCATGCAGTGCGCTTGGTTGACAGGCGCAGTGCGGACATTCTGTTTTTCGATTAAAAGGGGATGTGCACACTACCCCCGGAGCCACACCACTAAGACAGACAGGGGGCGACGGGGTATGACGGACTCGCCTACGCATGAGGCGCCGCGGCAAGCCGCGTCGCCGCCTGCTCTGACTTGTTCCAGGCTCGGCCTCGTAGGGGGATGTGGAGGGGGGGTCACGACCCCCCCCTCCCCACCCCCTGCTCGGCCTCGCGCTAACGCATGCAG
>NW_025309800.1:0-648 GCF_018294505.1 Triticum aestivum
TTGTACTAGGCTATAGAGCTAGTTTAACACTTGTGTAAAATTATTCGTACAAGCTTATAGAGCTAGTTCAACTCTAGTGTAAAAATATTTGTACTAGGCTATAGAGCGAGTTCAACTCTAGTGTAAATTTAGTTGAATTAGCTTATAGAGCTAGTTCAACTCTAGTGCAAATTTTTTTGTACAAGCTTATAGAGCTAGTTCAACTCTACTCTGCAATTATTTGTACTAGGCTATAGAGCGAGTTCAACTCTAGTGTAAATTTATTTTTACTAGGCTATAGAGCTAGTTCCACTCTAGAGTAAAATTATTTGAACTAGCTTATAGAGCAAGTTCAACTCTAGTGTAAAATTATTTGTACTAGGCTATAGAGCTAGTTTGAATCTAGGATAAAATTATTTTAACTAGCTTATAATGCTAGTTAAACTCTAGTGTAAAAATATTTGTACTAGGCTATAGAGCTAGTTCAACTCTAGTGTAAAATTATTTGATCTAGCTTATAGAGCGAGTTCAACTCTAGTGTGAAATTATTTTTACAAGCTTATAGAGCTAGTTCAACTCTAGTGTAAAAATATTTTTACTAAGCTATAGAGCTAGTTCCACTCTAGTGTAAAATTATTTGAACTAGCTTATAGAGCTAGTTCAACTCTA
>NW_025309801.1:0-648 GCF_018294505.1 Triticum aestivum
AGTAATTTTTTTATTTTTTTGATTTATTTTGAATTTTGAAGGCGGGAAGTTACTAATGGCGCACCGCGGGCAGGTGCGCCATTAGTAATTTTTTTTATTTTTTTGATTTATTTTGAATTTTGAAGGCGGGAAGATACTAATGGCGCACCGCGGGCAGGTGCGCCATTAGTAATTTTTTTTATGTTTTTGATTTATTTTGAATTTTGAAGGCGGGAAGATACTAATGGCGCACCATGGTCAGGTGCGCCATTAGTAATTTTTTTTTATTTTTTTGACTTATTCTGAATTTTGAAGGAGGGAAGATACTAATGGCGCACCATGGGCAGGTGCGCCATTAGTAAGTTTGATTTTTTTTGATTTTTTTTGCCTCTCTAGATCTTAAAAGCCCCGTATCTTTTTTTCTGTTAGGTTTTTGAGGATTTTGAAAATGTTTAACGGGGTTCCCCCGTTAAATTTGGATGTAACTTTTCGAGTAGATGATTTTTCATATAAAAAACTTTTTCATCCGAGTTAGTAGTTATGCCCATTTTTACAAATTCTCGCGAGATTTTGCAAATGAAGTCAAAATCCATATTTGCAAATTTTCCCAACAACTAGGCCACATATCACATGGGAAACTTATTTTCTTTTATTTTTTTGACATTTTTA
>NW_025309802.1:0-648 GCF_018294505.1 Triticum aestivum
AGAAAGGATTGAAAAATGATGATGTGGCTTTGAATGGTGCATTTTGAACACACAAAAGTCAGGAGTTCAAATAAGTTTAAAAAAATGAAATCCCTTTGTAACAGACGAGTTTCCGGATGAAATCCTGATACTTTGAAAGAGATTGTCCGTTTTGTACACGAAGTGCATCCAGTTTTTGCCGTAACCCTCTCAACTTTCTTGCACATGCTATGTGCATGAAATGATGATATCATGCCAACTTTCAACCTTTTCAGAGTTCATTAGAAATGCTTTTCAATTTTAGGGTCTTATAGCTCAAAATAATTAGTAAATGCATGAAAAATAACAAATGCAGTCAAAAAGGATTGAAAAATGATGATGTGGCTTTGAATGGTGCATTTTGAACACACAAAAAGTCAGGAGTTCAAATAAGTTTTAAAAAATGAAATCCCTTTGTAACAGAGGAGTTTCCGGATGCAATCCTGATACTTTGAAAGAGATTGTCCGTTTTGTACACGAAGTGCATCCAGTTTTTGCCGTAACCCTCTCAACTTTCTTGCACATGCTATGTGGATGAAAAGATGATATCATGCCAACTTTCAACCTTTTCAGAGTTCATTTGAAATGCTTTTCAATTTTAGGGTCTTATAGCTCAAAATAATTAGTAAA
>NW_025309803.1:0-648 GCF_018294505.1 Triticum aestivum
TTAAACTTATTTGAACTCCAGACTATTTTTCGTTCAGTATGCGGCATTCAAAGCGACGTGATCAATTTCCAGCATGTTCTCACATCATTTGCTGTTTTTCAGTCATTTACCAATTTGTTTAGAGAGCTAAATGACCGTGAAATTGAAAATCACTACAAAATGAACTCTGAAAATGTTGGAACTTGGCATGGTATCATCATTTCACCCGCATAGCATGTGCAAAAGAGTAGAGAGGGTCATGGCCAAAACTGGACGCACTTCGTGTACAAACTGGACAATCTATTTCGGAGTATCAGGGTTTCGGACGAGAACTCATCTGTTACACGGGCACTTCAATGTTTCTTAAACTTATTTGAACTCCAGACTATTTTTGCGTTCAGTATGCAGCATTCAAAGCCACGTCATCAATTTAGAGCACGTTCTGACATCATTTGTTGTTTTTCAGTCATTTACCGATTTGTTTAGAGAGCTAAATGACCGTGAAATTGAAAATCAGTACAAAATGAACTCTGAACATGTTGGAACTTGGCATGGTATCATCATTTCACCCGCATAGCATGTGCAAAAGAGTAGAGAGGGTCACAGCGAAAAATGGACGCACTTGTGGACAAACTGGACAATCTCTTTCGGAGTATCAGGTTTTCGGAC
>NW_025309804.1:0-648 GCF_018294505.1 Triticum aestivum
GTGCGCTTACATGTCGGTCATGAACATTGGCTGTTTTGGCCGATTCTGGCCCGTTTCATTGACTATTACTCAATGCTTTGGGGTCCAGGAGTGGTTTCCATGGTTACCGAACCCTCGAGTGCGTTTACGTGTCGGTCATAAACACTCGCTCTTTTGGCCAATTCTGGCCTGTTTCATGGACTATTACTTACTATTTTGGGGTCCTAGAGTGACTTCCACAATTAACAAACCCTGGGGTGCGTTTATGTGTCGGTCATCAACACTCGTTGTTTTGGCCGATTCTGGCCCGTTTCTTGGATTATTACTCACCGTTTTGGGGTCGCGAAGCGATTTCCATAATTGTTGAACCCCAAGGTCTGCTTACGTGTCGGTCATCAACACTGGCAGTTTTGGCCGATTCTGGCCCGTTTGATGGACTATTACTCACTGTTTTTGGGTCCCGGAGTGCTTTCCATGGTTAACGAACCATGCGGTGTGTTTACATGTCGGTCATCAACGCTCGCAATTTTGGCTTATTCTGACATGTTTCTTCGAATATTACTCATTGTTTTGGGGTCCCGAAGCGATTTCCATAGGTGTTGGTCACCAACACTGGCAGTTTTGACCGATTCTGGCCCGGTTCTTGGACTATTACTCACTGTTTTGGGG
>NW_025309805.1:0-648 GCF_018294505.1 Triticum aestivum
CATTTACTAATTATTTTGAGCTATAAGACCCTAAAATTGAAAAGCATTTCAAATGAACTCTGAAAAGGTTGAAAGTTGGCATGGTATCATCATTCCATCCACATAGCATGTGCAAGAAAGTTGAGAGGGTTACGGCAAAAACTGGATGCACTTCGTGTACAAAACGGACAATCTCTTTCAAAGTATCAGGATTTCATACGGAAACTCGTCTGTTACAAAGGGATTTCATTTTTTAAAACTTATTTGAACTCCTGACTTTTTGTGTGTTCAAAATGCACCATTCAAAGCCACATCATCATTTTTCAATCCTTTCTGACTTCATTTGTTATTTTTCATGCATTTACTAATTATTTTGAGCTATAAGACCCTAAAATTGAAAAGCATTTTAAATGAACTCTTAAAAGGTTGAAAGTTGGCATGGTATCATCATTTCATCCACATAGAATGTGCAAGAAAGTTGAGAGGGTTACGGCAAAAACTGGATGCACTTCGTGTAAAAAACGGACAATCTCTTTCAAAGTATCAGGATTTCATACGGAAACTCGTCTGTTCAAAATGCACCATTCAAAGCCACATCGTCATTTTTAATGCTTTCTGACTTCATTTGTTATTTTTCATGCATTTACTAATTATTTTGAGCAATAAGAC
>NW_025309806.1:0-648 GCF_018294505.1 Triticum aestivum
CTTCTTCTTCTTCTTCTTCTTCTTCTTCTTCTTCTTCTTCTTCTTCTTCTTCTTCTTCTTCTTCTTCTTCTTCTTCTTCTTCTTCTTCTTCTTCTTATTCTTATTCTTATTCTTCTTCTTATTCTTCTTCTTATTCTTCTTCTTCTTATTCTTCTTCTTCTTCTTCTGCTCCTCCTCCTCCTTCTTCTTCTCCTTCTTCTCCTGCTCCTCCTTCTTCTGCTCCTCCTTTTTCTTCTGCTCCTCCTTCTTCTCCTGCTCCTCCTTCTCCTCCTCCTTCTTCTTCTCCTCCTTCTTCTTCTCCTCCTCCTCCTTCTCCTCCTCCTTCTCCTTCTCCTCCTTCTCCTTCTTTTCCTTCTCCTTCTTCTCCTTCTCCTTCTTCTCCTTCTCCTTCTTCTTCTTCTTCTTCTTCTTCTTCTTCTTCTTCTTCTTCTTCTTCTTCTTCTTCTTCTTCTTCTTCTTCTTCTTCTTCTTCTTCTTCTTCTTCTTCTTCTTCTTCTTCTTCTTCTTCTTCTTCTTCTTCTTCTTCTTCTTCTTCTTCTTCTTCTTCTTCTTCTTCTTCTTCTTCTTCTTCTTCTTCTTCTTCTTCTTCTTCTTCTTCTTCTTCTTCTTCTTCTTCTTCTTCTTCTTCTTCTTCTTCTTCTTCCTCCT
>NW_025309807.1:0-648 GCF_018294505.1 Triticum aestivum
TAGTGTAAAATTATTTGAGCAAGCTTATAGAGCTAGTTGAACTCTAGTGTAAAATTATTTGAGCAAGCTTATAGAGCTAGTTCAACTCTAGTGTAAAATTATTTGAACTAGACTATAGAGCTAGTTCAACTCTAGTGTAAAATTATTTGTACTAGACTATAGAGCTAGGTCAACTCTAGTGTAAAATTATTTGTACTAGGCTATAGAGCTAGTTCAACTCTCGTGTGAAATTATTTGTACTAAGCTATAGAGCTAATTCAACTCTAGTGTAAAATTATTTTAACTAGCTTATAGAGCTAGTTCAACTCTAGTGTAAAATTATTTGAACTAGCTTATAGAGCTAGTTCAACTCTAGTGTAAATTTATTTGAACTAGCTTATAGAGCTAGTTCAACTCTAGTGAAAATTATTTATACTAGGGTATAGAGCTCGTTCCACTCTATTGTAAAATTATTTGTACAAGCTTATAGAGCTAGTTCAACTCTAGTGTAAAATTATTTGTACTAGGCTATAGAGCTAGTTAAACTCTAATGTAAAATTATTTGAACTAGCTAATAGAGCTAGTTCGACTCAAGTGTAAAATTGTTTTTACAAGCTTATAGAGCTAGTTCAACTCTAGTGTAAGTTTATTTGAACTAGGCTATAGAGC
>NW_025309808.1:0-648 GCF_018294505.1 Triticum aestivum
GGGGAGGAGAGGGGGTGGCGGTGGCCGCGAGGGCAGCGAGGGTCAGCGACGGTGGCGCTTGGCCGGTTGTGTGCGAGAGGGACAGAGAAGGGGAGGGGCGATGGGAGAGGTCGAGGGGGTTCCAGGGGGGTGCGTGGCGTCACCGGGCGTCGGGGAGGAGCCAGGCAGGCTGGGAGGGAGGAGGTGGCCAGGGCGTGTGGCCGCGCGCGCCACCGAGCAGCTTCGGGGCGAGGGGGAGGAAGACGACAGGGGGAGAAGCGGCGGTGGGCTGGGCCGCTGCTGGGCTGCACGGTGTTGGGCTGCGGGTGGGCTGCCAGGTAAGCTGAGGTAAGTTCTCTCTCTCTGCTTTCTATTTCTGTTTTTATTTATCTATTTTGTTCTGTGTTGTTTTAGTTTAGTAAAATACTAAACCATTTTATAAAATCCTGAAAATAGTTATGTGGCTAGAGTTAAAATATACCAAACCACATAAAATGTTCCAGTAATTATTGGACATATATTATTTATATATCAAATATATATCCAATGCAAATAGCTATTTATTTAATTCAAAGGCCCAAAATAATTAACTCTGAGATACCAAAAATATTGTTTTGAGTTTTACCTCTTTGCAATATTTTCAGAGACTAAGAGGAACATTTTCTTGGA
>NW_025309809.1:0-648 GCF_018294505.1 Triticum aestivum
ATTCTGCCCCGTTTCGTGGACTATTACTCACTGTTTTGGGGTCCCGGAGTGATTTCCACGATTAACGAACCCTGGGGTGCGTTTATGTTTCGGCCATCAACACTAGCGGTTTTGGCCGATTCTGACCCGTTTCATGGACTATTACTCACCGGTTTTGGGCCCCAAAGCGATTTACATAGTTGTTGAACCCATAGGTGCGCTTACGTATCGGTCATCAACACTCACAGTTTTGGCCGATTCTGGCCCGTTTCGTGGACTATTACTCACTGTTTTGCGGTCCCGGAGTGATTTCCACGATTAACGAACCCTGGGGTGCGTTTACGATTTGGTCATCAACACTCGCGGGTTTGGTCGATTCTAACGCGTTTCATGGACTATTACTCACCGTTTTGGGAACCCAAACCGGTTTCGTAGTTGTTGAACCCCAAGGTGCTTTTACGTGTCGGTCATCAACACTCACAGTTTTTGCCGATTCTGGCACGTTTAGTGGACTATTACTCACTGTTTTGGGGTCCCGATGTGATTTCCACGATTAACGAACCCTGGGGTGCGTTTACGTTTCGGTCATCAACACTCACAAATTTGGCCGATTCTGGCCCGTTTCGTGGACTATTACTTACTGTTTTGGGGTCCCGGAGTGATTTCCAC
>NW_025309810.1:0-648 GCF_018294505.1 Triticum aestivum
ACAGACGAGTTTCCGGATGAAATCCTCATACTTTGAAAGAGATCGTCCGTTTTGTACACGAAGTGCATCCAGTTTTTGCCGTAACCCTCTCAACTTTCTTGCACAAGCTATGTGGATGAAATGATGATATCATGCCAACTTTCAACCTTTTCAGAGTTCATTTGAAATGCTTTTCAATTTTAGGGTCTTATAGCTCAAAAAAATTAGTAAATGCATGAAAAATAACAAATGAAGTCAGAAAGGATTGAAAAACGATGATGTTGCTTTGAATGGTGCATTTTGAACACACAAAAAGTCAGGAGTTCAAATAAGGTTTAAAAAATGAAATCCCTTTGTAACAGACGAGTTTCCGGATGAAATCCTGATACTTTGAAAGAGATCGTCTGTTTTGTACACGAAGTGCATCCAGTTTTTGCCGTAACCCTATCAAATTTCTTTCACATGCTATGTGGATGAAATGATGATATCATGCCAACTTTCAACCTTTTCAGAGTTCATTTGAAATGCTTTTCAATTTAGGGTCTTATAGCTCAAAATAATTAGTAAATGCATGAAAAATAACAAATGAAGTCAGAAAGGATTGAAAAATGATGATGTGGCTTTGAATGGTGCATTTTGAACACACAAAAAGTCAGGAGTTCAAATAAG
>NW_025309811.1:0-648 GCF_018294505.1 Triticum aestivum
TTTGGGGCCCAAAAATGGTGAGTTATAGTCCACGAAACGGCTCAGAATCTTCCAAAACTGCGAGTGTTGATGACCGAAATGGAAACGCACCCCAGGGTTCGTTAATCGTGTAAATCACTCCGGGACCGAAAAACAGTGAGTAATAGTCCACGAAACGGGCCAGAATCGGCCAAAACTGTGAGTGTTGATGACCGACACGTAAGCGCACCTTGGGGTTCAACAACTATGGAAATCGCTTTGGGGCCCAAAACCGGTGAGTAATAGTCCACGAAACGTGTCAGAATCGGCCTAAACCGCGAGTGTTAATGACCGAAACGTAAACGCACCCCAGGGTTCGTTAATCATGGAAATCACTACGGGACCCCAAAACAGTGAGTAATAGTACACGAAACGTGCCAGAATCGGCAAAAACTATGAGTGTTGATGACCGACACATAAGCGCACCTTGGGGTTCAACAACTACGAAACCGGTTTGGGGCCCCAAAACGGTGAGTAATAGTCCATGAAACGGGTCGGAATCGACCAAAACCGCGAGTGTTCATGACCAAATCGTAAACGCACCCAAGGGTTCGTTAATCGTGGAAATTACTCCGGGACCCCAAAACAGTGAGTAATAGTCCATGAAACGGGCCAGAATCGGCCAAAACT
>NW_025309812.1:0-648 GCF_018294505.1 Triticum aestivum
TGGAGTCGGCAGAAGGGCGAGGGGTGGCTGGTGGCCGCGAGGACGATGGGTGGCGGCCATGGCTGCTCCAGACCGAGCTCGGGGACGAGCGATGGGGGGAAGGAGAGGGCCAGGGAAGGGGAAGAGTGAGCGGGAAGGTGCTGGGCGTCTCCGTGGCGCGGATTAGGACGAAGGGCGGCCTCCAGTGCGAAGCAGGAGGTGGACGGCTCCGCGGTGCGCGCGTGTGTTCGCTCCTGCCTACTGGCAGGAGGAAGACGACGAGCGAGGAGGTAAGTGGGCTGGGCCAGCCAGCTACAGTGCTGGGCCCCCAGTCTGGACAGGTAAGCGCCAAGTAGTTTCTGCTCTTTTTTTTATTTCTGTTCTGTTTTTATTTTATTTAATTCTTTTGCCACTGTTTTGAATTAAAAATAATAATTCAAACAATGCCAAAGCTCCTCTGAATATTTTATATTGCTAGATGGACTTTTCCAAAAGCTTATAAAATATTTCAGGGGTATTTGAAATTATATTCTAATTATATGAATATAATTCAAATTCAAATAGCTAATGAATTAAATTCAAAGTCACAAAAATAAATCCTCCTAAAATGTTCAATATTTTGGTTGGGACCAGAACCCTTGCCAAAAATTATCAAACATTTAGGAAGAG
>NW_025309813.1:0-648 GCF_018294505.1 Triticum aestivum
TACATGATTATGTTGGAACGTGCATTTATTTGGCGCCATGGGTACCGCCCGCAGCTACATGAATTAGGTGGACAATCAAAATTGGAGCGCCCTGCAACTGTCGTACGTCCACAGGAACGCCGCTGCCGCTGTCAGGATCACCCAGGGGATCACCGGCGCGATCGGAGCCGCCAGGCACACCCAGGGGATCCGAGCCGGTGTCAACCACCTATCTGGCCTGTGTGATATGACGGTACTGCTTCCTCTTCATCCACCCATCAGCATCACGGTGAGAACGCCTGATATTTTTACACCCTTTAGTCAACAAGTGAGGTCAACTTAATCCAAAACTGTATACAAATATCAAATGGCATAATGATTCAGTACATACCAGGTATTATATTCACATGAACGACAGTAGAGAAAATTGATTCAGTCTATCTTTGTGCATATTTTGCAGGAATGGCTAGTTCTTCCAGTAGTTATGCTGACACAGAATTGCCACTACCAGACGTAACCAATCAGGTATGTTAATCCCAGTTAGATTAAAATCTTTGAAAACACATAGTTCTTTTACCAATTACACATATTTCAGGATTTTTTGGAAGAACTCAGTGTGAAACATGCAAATATGAGGTTATCGTTCTCACCTTCAAGGATTGCGCACAT
>NW_025309814.1:0-648 GCF_018294505.1 Triticum aestivum
CAAAACGGTGAGTAATAGTCCACGAAACCCGTCAGAATTGGCCAAAACTCTCAGTGTTGATGACGGACACATAAACGAACCCCGGGGTTCATCGATTGTGGAAATTGCTCTAGGTCCCCAAAACGCTGAGTGATAGTGCACAAAACGGACTAGAATCGGCCGAATATGTGAGTGTTGATGACCGACACGTAAACGCACCAAGGGTTCGTCAATCATCGAAATGACTCCAAGACCCCAAAATAGAGTAATAGTCCAAGAAACGAGCCAGAATCAGCCCAAACTGTGATTGTTGATGACCGACATGTAAGCGCACCTTGGAATTCGACAACCATGGAAATCGCTTTGGGACCCCAAAACGGTGAGTAATAGTCCATGAAAAGGGCCAGAATCGGCGAAAACTGGGAGTGTTGATGACCAACACGTAAGCACACCTTGGAGTTCAACAACTATGGAAATCGCTTCGGGACCCCAAAACCGTGAGTAATAGTCCACGAAACATGTCAGAATTGGCCAAAACTGTGAGTGTTGACGACAGACACATAAATGCACCCCGGGGTTCATCAATCGTGGAAATCCCTCTGGGTCTCCAAAACACTGAGTAATAGTGCACGAAACGGACATGATTCGGCCAAATATGTGAGTGTTGAT
>NW_025309815.1:0-648 GCF_018294505.1 Triticum aestivum
GTCGTCAATTTTCAACACTTTCTAACATCATTTGCTATTTTTCAATCATTTACCGATTTTTTGAGAGAGCTAAATGACAGGGAAATTGAAAATCACTACACAATGAACTCTGAAAAGGTTGAAACTTGGCATGGTATCATCATTTCACCCACATGGAATGTGCAAAAGAGTAGAGGGTTACGGCAAAAACTGCACACACTTCGTGTAGAAACTGGAAAATCTCTTTCGGAGTATCAGGGTTTCGGACAAGAACTCATCTGTTACATGGGCACTTCATTTTTCTAAACTTATTTGAACTCCAGACTTTTTTTGCGTTCTGTATGCACCATTCAAAGCGATATCATCAATTCTCAACACTTTCTAACATGATTTGCTATTTTCAGTCATTTACCGATTTATTTAGAGAGCTAAATGACCATGAAATTGAAAATCAATACAAAATGAACTCTGAAAATAATGAAACTTGGCATGGTAACATAATTTCACCCACATAGCATGTGAAAAAGAGTAGACAGGGTTACGGCAGAAACTGGACGCACTTCGTGTACAAACTGGGCATTCTCCTTCGGAGTATCAGGGTTTCAGACGACAACTCATCTGTTACACGGGCCCTTCATTTTTTTAAACTTATTTGAACTCCAGGCTTTT
>NW_025309816.1:0-648 GCF_018294505.1 Triticum aestivum
CCTTGCGTAAACAAGTCAGCCTTGAAATATGTGGCGTGTACAGCCATTTGCTATTATTTTTATAATTTTTACTCATTTTCTAATTCATATGGAATTTATTGCAGCCTGTTTTCCATTTTTAGAATTGCTGGCCATTTTCTGGTCAGTACCAAGGTCAAAAAATTAACTACATATGTGGGAAATTTTGAAATTTCGCAAATTTTTGGTGGGGAACGAAATATTCTTAATCCAATAATTAATAGCCATACTAAAACAAATTAAAAAATAAATTAGTAATATGTCATGTTAAATCCAATGAAATACGTATAAGATATCGGTGAAAAACAAAAACAAAAAAGAAACTTATATCCCATTTGCTATAATTTTTTGGAATTTTCAACCCCTTTTGATATTACTTTTAACAGACATTGATCATACTCTTAATCCAGGCTGGAATGCATCCCTCCTCGTCTTGAAAGATTTGCAGCCCAGTAATTCGTAGAAAACAAATAGGCCTAGCCTGGGTATTCTTCAAAAAGAAATACTAGGCTACCTATTTTCCCAAAGAACTGGTGCATGAGCATTTAGCTTTATTTATTTACTTATTTAACGTAGTGTAAATCATTGACCATAGCAACTACATGATCACCGGTACGCATGGCAGGCTTC
>NW_025309817.1:0-648 GCF_018294505.1 Triticum aestivum
GCCCTCGATGCCTATGACATGCTTCTTCCTTGCAAGAGTGTGCAAGTTCCTCATGCCAGCATGCCCTAACCTCCGATGCCAGAGCCAGCATTCAGAAGCTTTTGCTAGAAGACATACGGCAAGCTGTGGTCCTTCTAAGAAATCTACCACGTACAAATCATCTTTCCGATACCCTTCAAACACTAGATACTTGTCAGATTCCATTAGAACCAGGCAACGATATTTTCCAAATATCACAATCATGTTTAAATCACAAAGCATTGAGACAGACATTAAGTTGAAACCAAGGGATTCAACAAGCATCACTTTATCCATGTGTTGATCCCTTGAGATTGCAACTCTACCTAGACCCAATACCTTGCTTTTACCAGTATCAGCAAATGTGATGTGACTCTTGTCAGATGGACATAAAGTTGAGTCCATGAGAAGACTTCGCTTGCCAGTCATGTGATTAGTACACCCACTATCAATAATCCATTCTGAAGCAGCTGGTGTCATACCCTACAGTGCGGTTAGGGGGATAGGCTTCACGAAGAGAATTGTGAAGCATAAACATTTGACGAGCAAGTGGATTATGAAAACTTAGATCGAGGTTAGGACTGATAGGGCAAGTAGCAAGCGACTCAGGAACAAAATACATAATAAGAC
>NW_025309818.1:0-648 GCF_018294505.1 Triticum aestivum
TGCGCCCCTCAAGCCGAGTCCCAGATGGCGACTCCAAGATAAGCCGAGTCTCAGATGGTGACTCCAAGATAGGCCGAGTCTCAGATGGCGACTCCAAGATAAGATGAGTCTCAGATGGTGACTCCAAGATAAGCCGAGTCCCAGATGGCGACTCCAAGATAAGCCGACTCATGGTCGGCGACTTCCGAAGGAGCCGGCTATAGAGAGTCGGCCCGCGGCTCCACTCTCATCACGATAGGCGAGGCAGGTACGACCATGGCGTGGCCGTCACCTCCTGCTTACGTTGGGCCGGCATGGCTACAGCATGTCGTACCGCTGGAGATCTCCGGCGTGGCCCGGCACTGTTGCCATGCCTGCCCTGACCTCAGCCACAGTGGGCGGCGCACTGTGGCCACGATGGCCTACCTGTACGGCTCAGAGACGGCGGACCCGCCTGTCAGTGAGAACATGGAAGGCGGCGGATACGCCCCGAAGGCGGCCCTGTGGGAGTCGGTTCCCAAGAGTCGGCCAGCCTCTCCCATGGGCGCCACGCGCCATTAACCAGACAAGACGGGGAGTGACGACAGTGATCGCCCGATAGACGGTGGCACTATTGCCACGACCCCATGACCAAGCCTGCGTCATAAGAGGCACGGCTACAGTGTCGGA
>NW_025309819.1:0-648 GCF_018294505.1 Triticum aestivum
CTTCAATGTTTGTTAAACTTTTTTGAACTCCAGCATATTTTTGCGTTCACTATGCATCATTCAAAGCGACGTCATCAATTTCCAACGTGTTCTGACATCATTTGCTGTTTTTCAGTCATTTACCGATTCGTTTAGAGAGCTAAATGACGGTGAAATTGAAAATCACTACAACATGAAATCTGAAAATGTTGGAACTTGGCATGGTATCATCATTTCACCAGCATATCATGTGCAAAAGAGTAGAGAGGGTCACGGCGAAAACTGGACGCACCTCGTGTACAAACTGTAAAATCTCTTTCGGAGTTCAAGGATTCGGACGAGAACTCATCTGTTACACGGGCACTTCATTGTTTTTTAAACTTTTTTGAACTCCAGCCTATTTTTGCGTTCAGTATGCATCATTCAAAGCGACGTCATCAATTTCCAACACGTTCTGACATCATTTGCGGTTTTTCAATCATTTACCGATTTGTTTAGAGAGCTAAATGACGGTGAAATCGAAAATCACTACAAAATGAACTCTGAAAATGTTGGAACTTGGCATGGTATCATCATTTCACCCGCATAGCATGTGCATAAGAGTAGAGAGGGTCACGGCGAAAACTGGACGCACCTCGTGTACAAACTGGACAATATCTTTCGGAGTAT
>NW_025309820.1:0-648 GCF_018294505.1 Triticum aestivum
GATGATCCGGCTGGACAGTAGCCAAGCTAATCTCGCACGCCGTTGCGCCGCTGGGCAGCAGCCGCACCTCGATCTCGTGGGCTGGCTCCCGTCGCTGGAGGTGTAATGGGATGGGAAAACGAAGGAAGGAGAAGACTAGACCGAGAGACAAGGATAAGGTGGGTGGACGGTGCGTGGGTCCCATGGGGACGCGTGTCACACGAGGGACGGGGCTGAATTTTTGAGAAATGAGTCGGTTTAAGATAAGTGCTTTCTTTAAACCACTACTAGAAAAAGGGCTATAGCCAATATGGACATTAATGGCGCACCATGTATGTGGTGCGCCACTACTATATAGGAGTGGCGCACCAGATATAGGTGCGCCGTTAGTGTCCTCATTACTAATGGCGCACCACACCAACGGTGCGCCATTACTAGAAAATTTTACTTTTTTATTTTTCCAAAACTATTAATGGCGCACCAACACACAGTGCGTCATTAATAGTTTCATATATACTCAACATGCATCCTGAAGCAGTACAAGGTGATATCGACGACGATCATCATATGTAGTTCTAGATAATATCGACAACGATCATCATATGTAGTTCTACATGATATCGACAACGATCATCATATGTAGGTCTAGATGATATAGCCACACACACA
>NW_025309821.1:0-648 GCF_018294505.1 Triticum aestivum
AAAAAAATAAGAAAATAAAAAAGCCCGCCTACTGCGCCATAGCGGCCTGCATACAACTAGAAACCCAACCTGTAGTTGGGCCAGGATGCAGGCCCGCAAGCCCAGTAGGCCCACAGGCAGAGTAGGAGAGGTAGGCCCAGAAGGCCTGCTATTGAGAGGAGTTCAATGCAGTGCCCACGCCGGGGCTTATAAACTGGTCCTGGCGCTCCTAAACTAGCGAGGTGGGACTAAACTTCTGCGCCCCTCGCCTGGCAACGCACACCCTTTAGTACCGGGTCGTGGCTCCAACCGGTACTAAAGGGGGGGCCTTTAGTACCGGTTTGTGCCACCACCCGGTACTAAAGGGGGTCGCTTCCCGCCGCTTGGCCTGGCCAAAACAGACCTTTAATACCGGTTGGTGGCTCTGACCGGTACTAAAGGTGCCTTCTATATAAGAAAACACTTCAAAATTTCGTCAGTTTCTCATCTCTCCCTCTGCTTCTTGTCCTCTGCACCGTCGCCCGCCGCCCCCGCCGTCTCCATATCCCTCGACGCTGCCCCGGCCCGTCGCCGCACCCGTCGCCGCCCCGTCCCCGTCGTCGCCGCCCCGTCGTCACCGCCGCCCCGTCCCGGCCGCGTCGTCACCGTCCCCATCGTCGTCGCCGCCCC
>NW_025309822.1:0-648 GCF_018294505.1 Triticum aestivum
ATTGCTCTATGTGATGCACGTTTGTTTGGTAACCTTGGGAAGTGCACCTTTTGCACCGACCGAGTATCTTTTCTTGGCTATGTTGTTACTCCACAGGGAATTGAAGTTGATAAAGCCAAGATTGAAGCTATTGAGAGTTGGCCGCAGCCCAAAACGGTCACACAAGTGAGGAGTTTTCTTGGCCTCGCTGGATTCTATAGGCGTTTTGTGAGAGATTTCAGCACCATTGCTACACCTCTCAATGAGCTTACAAAGAAAGATGTGCCTTTTCTTTAGGGTACCGCACAGGAAGAAGCCTTCATGGTATTAAAAGATAAGTTGACACATGCTCCTTTACTCCAACTTCCTGATTTTAATAAGACTTTTGAGCTTGAATGTGATGCTAGTGGGATTGGATTAGGCGGTGTGTTATTACAAGATGGCAAACCCGTTGCATACTTTTCTGAAAAATTGAGTGGGCCTAGTCTGAATTATTCTACTTATGATAAAGAATTATATGCTCTTGTTCGGACTTTAGAAACATGGCAACATTATTTATGGCCCAAAGAATTTGTTATACATTCTGATCATGAATCTTTGAAACATATTAAAAGTCAAGCTAAACTGAATCGTAGACATGCTAAATGGGTTGAATTCATTGAGACTTTT
>NW_025309823.1:0-648 GCF_018294505.1 Triticum aestivum
GTTGAAAAACAAGGTGCGCTTAAGTGTTGGTCATCGACACTGACAGTTTTGGCCGATTCTGGCCCGTTTTGTGGACTATTACTAACTGTTTTGGGGTCCCGGAGTGACTTCCACGATTAACAAACCCCGGGTGCATTTACGTGGCGGTGATCAACACTCGCGGTTTTTGTCGATTCTGACCCGTTTCGTGGACTATTACTCACCGTTTTGGGGTCCTGAAGTGATTTCCATGCTTGTTGAACCCCAAGGTGCGCTTACGTGTAGGTCATCCACATTGACAGTTTTGGCCGATACTAGCCCGTTTCGTGGACTATCACTCACTATTTTGAGGTCTCGGAGTGACTTCCACAATCAACGAATCCTTGGGTGCATTTACGTGTCGGTCATCAATACTCACGGTTTTTGTCGATTCTGACCCGTTTCGTGGACTATTACTCACCGTTTTGGGGTCCTAAAGTGATTTCCATGCTTGTTGAACCCCAAGGTGCGCTTACGTGTAGGTCATCAACATTGACAGTTTTGGCCGATTCTGGCCCGTTCCGTGGACTATTACTCACTGTTTTGGGATCTCGGAGTGACTTCCACGATCAATGAACCCTGGGGTGCTATTACGTGTCGATCATCAACACTAGCAGTTTTGGCCGATTC
>NW_025309824.1:0-648 GCF_018294505.1 Triticum aestivum
GTGCCCCTCTCGTCAGATCCGTTGCGGATCATCTTTGCACGCGGCTCTCCCCATCAGCTGGCCCTGATCTCCGGCGATGATGTTCTTGGCTGGCCCGGTGGGTGCCGGGGTGGGAGCTTGTCCAGGGGAAACCTCTGGCCGACGGCGGCGGCAACGTTGTCGATGACGCTCTCGACGTCATTTCCCTCCTTGGTGGCGACGGCGAGGTCTACTCCCCCCTACTCCCTCCTCTGTATGTGCCCGAGTGAAAACCTTAGTTCTACGTGAATGGGCGGCGGCGGCGTCATGACGTCGTTACCTTCTTGGAGGCGCCGTCTTGGGCATTGAGACGAAGGGTGTGCGCGCGTGTGCACGGATGGTTCGTGGTGCCGTAGGTGGTGCGGTGTGGCATCTACCGTGTCGACGACGGCGGGTCTCGGCAGTGTGGAGCAGCAGAGTCCTGGTGATGGACATGTGTTGATGGACGAGCGCAGGGCGGTGAAGCTGTCTAGCGCCATGGTGGCGTCGATGGCAGCGAGATCGGGCAAGGTTGATGCAGCAATACAACACTGAAGATGGATTGGTGGCAGGTGGCTACGGCGGCCTCATACTCGGCAAGCGTCCTGGTTGAGGAGTGCGCCGGACTGGTGGGTGCCCCATACCGGGCAG
>NW_025309825.1:0-648 GCF_018294505.1 Triticum aestivum
ACCCAATCACCGTAAAACAGCTCAAAAAATTGACTTATCAATAGTAAATATCAGAGTACATATGTAGATCTCAATTTTAAAATCCACATTTCCATAAGTAAATCCAACATTTCTTATGGCAAGGAACACATTCATTACCTTGCCCACAAGGAACTCACAAATCGCGCCCATGAGGACGTTACCAAAGGCAGCGTAGCCTGATACTTAGAGTAGCATACAAAACATTGTGCTTATAGAGAGGTCGTAGAAGAAGGAACTTTTCATATTCATACTTTTTGGGTTGGCTGGCTGTGGGAGGAAATGCAAATCCAAGAAAATGACTATTTATTTTAATTAAAAACCCGACACCCCCCCTACCCAAAAAAGAATACATTCTCATATCAATAAGTAAATCCAACATTACCCTCACCATGAATACATTCATTAACTTGTCGATTGCACCGGTAGGAGTTCCATACCTAGACCTCAATTTTAACATCGGCATATCTATAAGTAAATCCAGTATTTCCTATTGCAAAGAACACATTCATTACCTTGTCCACAAGGATTCACCAATTACACATGTGTGAGGATAATACGACTCGATTTCTTTTAATTAAACACCCTACTCCTACCCAAAAATCATTTTTTTCACAAAATTTCCGAAGG
>NW_025309826.1:0-648 GCF_018294505.1 Triticum aestivum
CCGAAGTGATTTCCATGCTTGTTGAACAACAAGGCGCGCTTACGTGTCGGTCATCAACACTCGCGGTTTTTGTCGATTCTGACCCATTTCGTGGATTATTACTCACCGTTTTGGGGTCACAAAGTGATTTCCATGCTTGTTGAACCCCAAGGTGCGCTTACGTGGAGGTCATCGACATTGACAGTTTTGGCCGATTCTGGCCCGTTCCGTGGACTATTACTCATTGTTTTGGGGTCTCGGAGTGACTTCCACGATTAACGAACCCTGGGGTGCGTTTACATGTGGGTCATCAACAATCGCAGTTTTGGCCGATTCTGGCCCGTTTCATGGACTATTACTCACTGTTTTGGGGTCTCGCAGTGACTTCCATGATTAACGAACCCTGGGGTGCGTTTACGTGCCGGTCATCAACACTCGCAGTTTTGGCCGATTCTGGCCCGTTTTCTGGACTATTACTCACTGTTTTGGGGTCTCGCAGTGACTTCCATGATTAACGAACCCTGGGGTGCGTTTACGTGCCGGTCATCAACACTCGCAGTTTTTGTCGATTCTGACCCGTTTCATGGACTATTACTCACCGTTTTGGGGTCACAAAGTGATTTCCATGCTAGTTGAACTCCAAGGTGTGCTTACGTGTCGGTCATCAAC
>NW_025309827.1:0-648 GCF_018294505.1 Triticum aestivum
GATTTTAAATTTCACGGCCATTTAGCTCTCTAAACAATTAGGTAAATGACCGAAAAACAACAAATGATGTCAGAACATGTTGGAAATTGATGACGTCGCTTTGAATGCTGCATACTGAACACAAAAGAAGTCCGGAGTTCAAATAAGTTTAAAAAACATTGAAGTGCCCGTGTAACAGATGAGTTCTCCTCCGAAACCATAATACTCCGAAAGAGTTTGTCCAGTTTGTACACGAAGTGCGTCCAGTTTTTGTCGTGACCCTCTCTACTCTTTCACACATGCTATGCGGGTGAAATGATGATACCATGCCAAGTTTCAACATTTTCAGAATTCATTTTGTAGTGATTTTCAATTTCACGGTCATTTAGCTCTCTAAACAATTAGGTAAATGACCGAAAAACAACAAATGATGTCAGAACATGTTGGAAATTGATGACGTCACTTTGAATGCAGCATGCTGAACACAAAAAAGTCCAGAGTTCAAATAAGTTTAAAAAACATTGAAGTGCCCGTGTAACAGATGAGTTCTCGTCCGAAACCCTTTTACTCCGAAAGAGTTTGTCCTGTATGTACACGAAGTGCGTCCAGTTTTTTTGTGACCCTCTCTACTCTTTCACACATGCTATGCAGGTGAAATGATGATACCAT
>NW_025309828.1:0-648 GCF_018294505.1 Triticum aestivum
GGACAATTCAAAATTTTAATAACTTATTACAACTCTGGACGTTTTTTCCGTTCAGCATGCTCCATTCAAAACCATGTCATCAACTTTCAACCCTTTCCGACATAATTTGCTATTTTTCATGCATTTACCGATTTGTTTTGAGCTAAATGGCCCTGAAATTGAAAAGCTCTAGAAATGAACTCTGAAAAGGTTGAAACTTGGCATGGTATCATCATTTCACCCGCATAGCATGTGCAAAAAAGTAGAGAGGGTCACCGCAAAAACTGGATGCACTTCGTGTGCAAACTGGACAATCTCTTTCGAAGTATCAGGGTTTCGGACGAAAACTCATCTGTTACACCGGCAATTCAAAATTTTAATAACTTATTACAACTCCGAACTTTTTTGCATCCAACATGCAACATTCAAAGCCACGTCATCAACTTTCAACCCTTTCTGACATAATTTGCTATTTTTAATGCATTTACTGATTTGTTTTAACCTAAATGGCCCTGAAATTGAAAAGCTCCATAGATAAACTTTGAAAAGGTTGAAACTTGGCATGGTATCATCATTTCACCCGCAGAGCATTTGCAAAAAAGTAGAGAGGGTCATGGCAAAAACTGGATGCACTTCGTGTGCAAACTGGACAATCTCTTTCGAAGTATC
>NW_025309829.1:0-648 GCF_018294505.1 Triticum aestivum
GGACGCCGAGACGAGCACGTGACACCAATGCCACCGTGTCTATCTTAGGGTTACGCGAGTCAAGGCGGACGTCGTTGTGGTAGCGACGACGGACGCCGAGACGAGCACGTGACACCACTGCCACCCTGTCTATCTTAGGGCAACGCGAGTCGAGGCGGACGTTTACACTGTAGGGACGACGGACGCCGAGACGAGCACGTGGCACCACCGCCACCCTGTCTATCTTAGGGTAACGCGAGTCGAGGCGGAAGTCGTCACTGTAGCGACGACGGACGCCGAGATGAGCACGTGGCACCACCGCCACCCTGTCTATCTTAGGGTAACGCGAGTCGAGGCGGACGTCTACAATGTAGCGACGACGGACGCCGAGACGAGCACGTGGCACCACCGCCACCCTGTCTATCTTAGGGTAACGCGAGTCGAGGCGGACGTCGTAACTGTGGCGACGACAGACGCCGAGATGAGCACGTGGCACCCCCGCCACCCTGTCTATCTTAGGGTAACGCGAGTCGAGGCGGACGTCTACAATGTAGCGACGACGGTCGCCGAGACGAGCACGTGGCACCACCGCCACCCTGTCTATCTTAGGGTAACGCGAATCGAGGCGGACATCGTCACGGTAGCGACGACGGACGCCGAGACGAGCAC
>NW_025309830.1:0-648 GCF_018294505.1 Triticum aestivum
GAGCGGGCGCGACCACGGTGAATGGGCGAGCGCGGGGGCTGCAGTGGTGCTGGCGGCAGCGCCGCAGCACAGTAGCAGCTGCTGCAGCTCGTGGCAGGGCACGACCAGGAGCGGCAAGTGGGGCGACGGCGTGGCCGACGCAGTCGTCGAGCAGGAGGGTGTGCGGGCCTGGACGCGTCGTAGGAGGGAGAGGAGGTCGGGGTGCGGTGAGCACGGTCGCGGGCGCGACCAGGGGCGAGCCCGGGCGCGGCCAACGGTGCGGCCGGCGGGCGAGAGGGCCATGGTGAGCACGAGGGCGAGGGAGAAGGTAGGAGAGGGGGAGGCCCGGGGCCT
Source organism: Triticum aestivum (assembly GCF_018294505.1). Lineage (NCBI taxonomy): Eukaryota > Viridiplantae > Streptophyta > Magnoliopsida > Poales > Poaceae > Triticum > Triticum aestivum. The sequence goes on from NW_025309830.1 coordinate 334, forward strand.
CACCGGGGTTCGCAGGGTCAAGGGCAGTGGTGCTCGAGGTGGGGGACGGGGACGACGTGCGTAGAGGAAGCAGGCCGGTGATGGCGTCCGGCGAGGTAGCTCCGGCGAGGTGTTCCTCCAGGCGACGGTGGTTCGATCCCCCCCGATCCAATCGGGGGCGCGGAGGAGGGGAAAAGGGGGAGGCTTGCGGAGGGAGGCGAGGCGAGGCGACGGCAGCAGGGCGGCGCCGGCGACGGGCGCCGTCGTCGAGGTCGCGAGCGGGGCGGGATCGGGGCGATCCCGATTCAGATCGAGGAGGAGGGGTTCGGGCGTTGG
>NW_025309831.1:0-648 GCF_018294505.1 Triticum aestivum
AAAAAATGAAATCCCTTTGTAACAGACGAGTTTCCGGATGAAATCCTGATACTTTGAAAGAGATTGGCCGTTTTGTACACGAAGTGCATCCAGTTTTTGCCGTAACCCTCTCAACTTTCTTGCACATGCTATGTGGATGAAATGATGATATCATGCCAACTTTCAACCTTTTCAGTGTTCATTTGAAATGCTTTTCAATTTTAGGGTCTTATAGCTCAAAATAATTAGTAAATGCATGAAAAATAACAAATGAAGTCAGAAAGGATTAAAAATGATGATGTGGCTTTGAATGGTGCATTTTGAACACACAAAAAGTCAGGAGTTCAAATAAGTTTTAAAAAATGAAATCCCTTTGTAACAGACGAGTTTCCGGATGAAATCCTCATACTTTGAAAGAGATTGACCGTTTTGTACACGAAGTGCATCCAGTTTTTGCCGTAACCCTCTCAACTTTCTTGCACATGCTATGTGGATGAAATGATGATATCATGCCAAACTTTCAACCTTTTTAGAGTTCATTTGAAATGCTTTTCAATTTTAGGGTCTTATAGCTCAAAATAATTAGTAAATGCATGAAAAATAACAAATGAAGTCAGAAAGGATTGAAAAATGATGATGTGGCTTTGAATGGTGCATTTTGAACACACA
>NW_025309832.1:0-648 GCF_018294505.1 Triticum aestivum
GTGGGAATGGTGTCACGTGCTTGTCTCGGCGTCCGTCGTCGCTACCGCGACGATGTCCGCCTCGACTCGCGTTACGCTAAGACAGGATGGGAATGGTGTCACGTGCTTGTCTCGGCGTCCGTCGTCGCTACCGCGATGACGTCCACCTCGACTCGCGTTACGTTAAGACAGGGTGGCAGTGGTGTCACGTGTTCGTCTCGGCGTCCGTCGTCGCTACCGCGACGATGTCCGCCTCGACTCGTGTTACGCTAAGACAGGGTGGCACTGGTGTCACGTGCTCGTCTCGGCATCCGTCGTCGCTACCGCGACGACGTCTGCCTCAACTCACGTTACGCTAAGACAGGGTGGCACTGGTGTCACGTGCTCGTTTCGGCGTCCGTCGTCGCTACCACGACAACGTCCACCTTGACTCGTGTTACGCTAAGACAGGATGGCACTGGTGTCACGTGCTCGTCTCGGCGTCCGTCGTCGCTACCGCGACAACGTCCGCCTCGACTCGCGTTATGCTAAGACAGGGTGGCACGGGTGTCACGTGCTCGTCTCGGCGTCCGTCATCGCTACCGCGACGACGTCCGCCTCGACTCGTGTTACGCTAAGACAGGGTGGGAATGGTGTCACGTGCTCGTCTTGGCGTCCGTCGTCGTTACC
>NW_025309833.1:0-648 GCF_018294505.1 Triticum aestivum
CTATATTATGGGTTCTTGTATGGTTCTTCTCTTTGTGAGTTTTGGAGCTTATGGTCATCTTGGTGACAAGCTCGAGTTCCTCGAAAACGGAGTTCACTCGCATCTTCTATAATGTTTTCGATGTTGGATGTTATGCCGGTTTTTCTCAGTTGGAGGTTTCCCTCATCTATTTGTTGGCATACCTCCCCTGCCTCTCCTTACTATATTATTGGTTCGTGTTTGGTTCTTCTCGCTGTGAGTTTTGGAGCTTATGGTCATCTTGGTGACCAGCTCGAGTTCATCGAAAACGGAGTTCACTCGTATCTTCTATGATGTTTTCGATGTTGGAGGTTATGCCGGTTCTTCTCAGTTGGAGGTTTCACTCCTCCATTTGTTGGCATACCTCCCCTGCATGTTCTTACTATATTATTGGTTCTTGTTTGGTTGTTCTCTTTGTGAGTTTTGGAGCTTATGGTCATCTTGGTGACAAGCTCGAGTTCATCAAAAACGGAGTTCACTCGCATCTTCTATGATGTTTTCGATGTTGGAGGTTATGCCTGCTCTTCTCAGTTGGAGGTTTCACTCCTCTATTTGTTAGCATACCTCCCCTGCCTCTTCTTACTATATTATCGGTTCTTGTTTGGTTCTTCTCTTTGTGAGTTTTGGATC
>NW_025309834.1:0-648 GCF_018294505.1 Triticum aestivum
CATCTCCGCGCCGAGCCGGACACGTCCGACCCGGCCGGACATTTCTCCGCCGCCACTCCCGCGCCGCCACGTGGCACCGGACCACATCCCCGCCGCCAGGCCCGGGAGGCCCGTGGCCGGCCCCCGAGGCCCGCGCCGCCGCCCAACGCCTCCCCGGCCCGCAGCCTCTTCTAATGCGATGCTCTGATACCAACTTTTAACGCCCTCGATGCGGCTATAGCTCCCACGTGTCGAGGCACGACTTAGAGGCATAACCGCATTGAAAGCAATGTCGCAAGTCAGGCAATCATTACAACATCCCATGCAATACATAATAAAAGGGGGAGATAACATAGTTGGCTTACACTCGCCACGTCACATCAGAGTACATAAATAACATCCAACAAACAAACACTCATGGCCCGACTACGGCGCCAAAATAGAAAAGACCCCCAACATGCGACAAGGTCCTGAATCGATAACCCCAACTAGGCACCACTACTGATCATCCGGAAAAGACACATAGTATCGCTGAGAGTCCTCGTCGAACTCCCACCTGAGCTCGTAATCGTCAACTGGAGCGGAATCACCTGGACCTGCATCTGGAGTTGTAGTATCTGTGAGCCACAGGGACTCAGCAATCTCACACCCACGCGATCAAAACTATTT
>NW_025309835.1:0-648 GCF_018294505.1 Triticum aestivum
TTTTTGCCGTGACCATCTCTACTCTTTCGCACATGCTATGCGGGTGAAATGATGATACCATGCCAAGTTTCAACATTTTCAGAATTCATTTTGTAGTGATTTTCAATTTCACGGTCATTTAGCTCTCTAAACAATTAGGTAAATGACCGAAAAACAACAAATGATGTTAGAACATGTTGGAAATTGATGACGTCGCTTTGAATGCTGCATACTGAACACAAAAGAAGTCCAGAGTTCAAATAAGTTTAAAAAACATTGAAGTGCCTGTGTAACAGATGAGTTCTCGTCCGAAACCCTGATAATCCGAAAGAGTTTGTACAGTTTGTACACGAAGTGCATCCAGTTTTTGCAGTGACCCTCTCTACTCTTTTGCACATGCTATGCGGGTGAAATGATGATACCATGCCAAGTTTTAACATTTTCAGAATTCATTTTGTAGTGATTTTCAATTTCACGGTCATTTAGCTCTCTAATCAATTAGGTAAATGACCGAAAAACAACAAATGATGTTAGAACATGTTGGAAATTGATGACGTCGCTTTGAATGCTGCATACTGAACACAAAAGAAGTCCGGAGTTCAAATAAGTTTAAAAAACATTGAAGTGCCCGTGTAACAGATGAGTTCTCGTCCAAAACCCTGATACTCC
>NW_025309836.1:0-647 GCF_018294505.1 Triticum aestivum
ACACGTAAATGCACCGCGGGTTTTTTATCGTGGAATAACTCCGGGACCCAACAACATTGAGAAATAGTCCATGAAAAGGGCCATAATCGGCCAAAACTGTGAGTGTTGATGATGACCGGCACGTAAATGCACACTGGGTTCGTTAATCGTGTAAATCATTCAGGGACCCCAAAACAGTGAGTAATAGTCCACAAAACGGGCCAGAATCGGCCAAAACTGTGAGTGTTGATGACCGACTCGTAATTGCATGCCGGGGTTCGTTAATCGTGGAAGTCACTTCGGGACCCCAAAATAGTGAGTAATAGTCCACGAAACGGGCGAGAATCGGCCAAAACTGTGAGTGTTGATGGCCGACACGTAAACGCATCCCGGGATTCGTTAGTCGTGGAAATCACTACGGGACCCCAAAACGTTGAGTAATAGTCCACGAAACGGGCCAAAATCGACCAAAATCGTGAGTGTTGATGACCGACACGTAAACACGCCCGGGAGTTCGTTAATCATGGAAATCACTACAGGACCCCAAAACAGTGAGTAATAATCAACGAAACGGGCTAGAATCGGCCAAAACTGTGAGTGTCGATGACCGACACGTAAACTCACCCCGGGTTTGTTAATCGTGGAATCACTCCGGGACCCCAAAATAG
>NW_025309837.1:0-647 GCF_018294505.1 Triticum aestivum
TAAGCGCACCTTGGGGTCCGTTAATCGTGGAAATCACTCCGGAACCCCAAAACAGTGAATAATAGTCCATGAAACGGGCCAGAATCGGCCAAAAATGCGAGTGTTGATGACTGACATGTAAACGCACCCCAGGGTCATTAATCCGGGAAATCGCTCCCGAACTCCAAAGCAGTGAGTAATAGTCCATGAAACGGGCCAGAATCGGCCAGAACTGCCGGTGTTGATGACCGACACGTGAACGCACACCAGGGTTCGTTAATCGTGGAAATCACTCCGGGACCCCAAAACAGTGAGTGATAGTCCATGAAATGGGCCAGAATCGGACAAAACTGCCAGTGTTGATGACCGACACGTAAGCGCGCCTTGGGGTTCAATAACTATGGAAATCGCTTTGGGACCCCAAAACGGTGACTAATAATCCAAGAAACACGCCAGAATTGGCCAAAACTACGAGTGTTGATGACCGCACGTAAACGCACCCCAGGGTTCATTAATCGTGGAAATCACTCCGGGACCCGAAAACAGTGAGTAATAGTCCATTAAATGGGCCAGAATCGGCCAAAACAGCCAGTGTTGATGATCGACAATTAATCGCACCTTCGGGTTCGCTAATCATGGAAATTGCTTTGGGGCCCCAAAGCAGTGAG
>NW_025309838.1:0-647 GCF_018294505.1 Triticum aestivum
TTTTTTGGTCATTTACCTAATTGTTTAGAGAGCTAAATGACCGTGAAATTGAAAATCACTACAAAATGAATTCTGAAAATGTTGAAACTTGGCATGGTATCATCATTTCACCCACATAGCATGTGCGAAAGAGTAGAGAGGGTCACGGCAAAAACTAGACGCACTTCGTGTACAAACTGGACAAACTCTTTCGGAGTATCAGGGTTTCGGACGAGAACTCATCTGTTACACGGGCACTTCGATGTTTTTTAAACTTATTTGAACTCCGACTTCTTTTGTGTTCAGTATGCAGCATTCAAAGCGACGTCATCAATTTGCAACATGTTCTGACATCATTTGTTGTTTTTCGGTCATTTACCTAATTGTTTAGAGAGCTAAACGACCGTGAAATTGAAAATCACTACAAAATTAATTCTGAAAATGTTGAAACTTGGCATGGTATCATCATTTCACCCCCATAGCATGTGCAAAAGAGTAGAGAGGGTCACGGCAAAAACTGGAAGCACTTCGTGTACAAACTAGACAAACTCTTTCGGAGTATCAGGGTTTCGGACGAGAACTCATCTGTTACACGGGCACTTCAATGTTTTTTAAACTTATTTGAACTCCGGACTTCTTTTGTGTTCAGTATGCAGCATTCAAAGCGA
>NW_025309839.1:0-647 GCF_018294505.1 Triticum aestivum
GGCGAAGGAGCGGCGGGCGCGGGGGCGGCGGCGCGAGGGAGCTGCAGTGGTGGGGGCGGCGGGGGTGGAGTCCGGCGGCGGTCGGGGCGGCGGCGTCGAGGCAGCGCAAGACCACAGCAGCGGATGACGTGCAGGCGCGGCGGACGGAGGGGGCAGAGCAAGGGGGCGGCGGCGTACGGTTGGGGTCGAGGAGTGGGGGATCTGGCGAGCGAGGGAGGGAGGGAGGCGACAGTGCGAGGGGAACAAGCGATTCTAATGGCGCACCTCCCCCTAGTGCGCCATAAGTACGTCGATTCTAATGGCGCACCTCCCCCTGGTGCGCCATTAGAATTTTGTTTTACTTACTAGCCCGACTGGTCAGGTTATATTCCACCTAACCCTATCTCCATCAGAACACGCCCACTAGCCCGACTGGTCAGCATGCAGCACACACACTAGGAGGTCCTGGGTTCGATTCCCAGGCTCCCCAATTTTTGTTTTTATGCATTTAAAATGTTGTTTGATATTTATTTGTGTTTAAATATGTTCAAACTTGTTTAAATCATAACAGTAATAATTTTTTATAAAAACAGTAATGATTTTTTTAAAAATATCATCAAATTTGTTATTTGAAAATATAATCAAATTTGTTTTTTTTTGCAAATTTA
>NW_025309840.1:0-647 GCF_018294505.1 Triticum aestivum
TAACAGAAAGTTTATAATTTTTCTAAAACTAAAAGCAAAAAGAATTAAAAAATAAAGCAAAAAACAACAAAAACTAAATAATGCAGAAAACAGAACAAAAAACTGAAAAAAAATAAAAATAGCAACAATAAGTATTTTGTTGTAAGTAGAAACAAAATAAAATAAATAAAGCAACAAAGAAAACAAAAAAAGAGTTTTCAGATTTGAAAACTAATGGCACTAACAGAAAGTTTATAATTTTTCTAAAACTAAAAGCAAAAAGAATTAAAAAATAAAGCAAAAGACCAAAAGAAAAATAAACCAAAACCAGAATAAACTAAATAAAGCAACAAATAAAACAAAAAAACAAAAAAATGCCACCTACTGGGCCCCCACGGCCTGAATACGACTAGAAACCCTATGGGCCAGGATTCAGGCCCGTGGAAGGCCTAGTAGGCCCACAGGCACAGATGGCAGAGTTAGGCCCGAAAGCCTGCTTTAGAGAGGAGCTCGAGAGGGGAGCCGCACCGCACCTTATAAACTGGTGCGGCTCCCTCTCAACTAGCAAGGTGGGACTAAACATTTGGCGCGGGGCAGCACAAGGCCTTTGGTCCCGGTTGGTGGCACCAACCGGGACTAAAGGGGGAATTGGTCCCGGTTGGTGGCAC
>NW_025309841.1:0-647 GCF_018294505.1 Triticum aestivum
GGTTGAAAGTTGGCATGATATCATCATTTCATCCACATAGCATGTGCAAGAAAGTTGAGAGGGTTACGGCAAAAACTGGATGCACTTCGTGTACAAAACGGACAATCTCTTTCAAAGTATCAGGATTTCATCCGGAAACTCGTCTGTTACAAAGGGATTTCATTTTTTAAACCTTATTTTAAATCCTGACTTTTTGTGTGTTCAAAATGCACCATTGAAAGCCACATCATCATTTTTCAATCCTTTCTGACTTCATTTGTTATTTTTCATGCATTTACTAATTATTTTGAGCTATAAGACCCTAAAATTGAAAAGCATTTCAAATGAACTCTGAAAAGGTTGAAAGTTGGCATGATATCATCATTTCATCCACATAGCATGTGCAAGAAAGTCGAGAGGGTTATGGCAAAAACTGGATGCACTTCGTGTACAAAACGGACAATCTCTTTCAAAGTTTCAGGATTTCATCTGGAAACTCGTCTGTTCCAAAGGGATTTCATTTTTTAAACCTTATTCGAACTCCTGACTTTTTGTGGGTTCTAAATGCAGCATTCAAAGCCACATCATCGTTTTTCAATCCTTTCTGACTTCATTTGTTATTTTTCATGCATTTACTAATTATATTGAGCTATCAGACCCTAAAATTG
>NW_025309842.1:0-647 GCF_018294505.1 Triticum aestivum
GTGCTCACGATTCACGGGTCCAGCGTCGGTGTTGTGGCGCGGCAAGCGTGCACTGGTGCGGTTGAGAGGGAGGGGTGGAAACCGCGTTAAACTCGTCTCCGTAGTTGAGAGGGAGCGGCCAAAGCAATGTGCAATCGTCTTTGTAGTGGAGCTGGGAGGGGCAAGGATAAGGGACAAAGACCGGGGTAACATGTCGGATGCGATCATACCAGCACTAAAGCACCAGATCCCATCAGAACTCGGAAGTTAAGCGTGCTTGGGCGAGAGTAGTACTAGGATGGGTGACCTCCTGGGAAGTCCTCGTGTTGCATTCCCTTTTTAATTTTTTTCGCGACGCTTGCAAAACAAAACGCACGTGTAAGTAATATATTTACCGTGTTTTATTATTTTGCACGAGTGCGGTAAGTCATAGCTGGGTGCTCACGATTCACGGGTCCAGCGTCGGCGTTGTGGCGCGGCAAGCGTGCACTGGTGCGGTTGAGAGGGAGGGGTGGAAACCGCGTTAAACTCGTCTCCGTAGTTGAGAGGGAGCGGCCAAAGCAATGTGCAATCGTCTTTGTAGTGGAGCTGGGAGGGGCAAGGATAAGGGACGAAGACCGGGGTAACATGTCGGATGCGATCATACCAGCACTAAAGCACCGGATCCC
>NW_025309843.1:0-647 GCF_018294505.1 Triticum aestivum
GCACCATTCAAAGCCACATCAGCAATTTTCAACCCTTTCTGACTTCATTTGTTCTTTTTCAGGCATTCACTTATATTTTTTAGCTAAATTACCATGAACTTGAAAAGCACTACAAATGATCTGTGAAAAGGTTGAAAGGTGGCATGGTATCATCATTTCACCCACATAGCATGTGCTAAAAAGTTGAGAGGGTTACGGCAAAAACTGGATGCACTTCGTGTACAAAACGGACAATCTCTTTCGAAGTATCAGGGTTTCAGACGCAAACTCATCTGTTACAAAGGGATTTCATTATTTGGAACTTATTTGAACTCCAGACTCTTTGTGTTTTCAAAATGCACCATTCAGAGCCACATCAGTAATTTTCAACCCTTTCTGACTTCATTTGTTATTTTTCAGGCATTCACTCATATTTTTGAGCTAAATGACCATGAAATTGAAAAGCAATACAAATAATCTCTGAAAAGGTTGAAAGTTGGCATGGTATCATCATTTCACCCACATAGCATGTGCTGAAAAGTTGAGAGGGTTACGGCAAAAACTGGATGCACTTCGTGTACAAAACGGACAATCTCTTTCAAAGTATCAGGTTTCGGACGAAAACTCATCTGTTACCAAGGGATTTCATTATTTTGAACTTATTTGAA
>NW_025309844.1:0-647 GCF_018294505.1 Triticum aestivum
TGCAGGGCATGGTATGCTTGCTTAGGTAGCATGACGGGATGTAGAGGCTTTGAACGGAGCCCTGGTGGGAGGAGATGATAGCTCTGGGGATTTCAAAATCATTGAAGAGAGATAGCTGACGACAGTCGAGATTAAGGGGCACGGCGCGCCATAGAGGGCGCCACCGAATTGAGAGGACTTGGGTGCGGCAGCAATCCTTGGTGGGGAGAAGCGAGATGATCTCCCCAAGGATGGCGTCCGGGAGATCGCTGATGCGGTCCACCCGAGATTCTATGGGTTCCTGGTATCCGGTGGGGACAGGGTCGCCGCTTCTCCCCACGCTGTCGGGCGCGGGATCTACAACAGGCGTCGCCGCTGGCGGGAGCCTCATCTTCTTGGTGCTGGGGTCAGCCGACTCCATTTTCCTCGAGGGCGTCGCGTCGCGCTCATGGATTTGAGCAGAGTAACGAATGACAAGCCTAGTTGTAGTGTGAGCGAAGAAGAAGGGGAGCTGGGGGTTTTCTGTAGGAGTGAGGAAGAAGGGGAGCTGGGGTTTTCTGTAGGAGTGAGGTGAGGAATTTGGGGGAATGAGTGGAGCGAGCTGACGTGAGGTGGGTGGGAGCGAGGAGGAAGAAGAGCACCCAGGTTTTTTTGTGGGGGAGGGGGGG
>NW_025309845.1:0-647 GCF_018294505.1 Triticum aestivum
GTTCTGTTTTTTGACAGATTCTGTTTTGCGTGTGTTGTTTGCTTATTTTGATGAATCTATGGCTAGTAAAATAGCTTATAATCCATAGAGAAGCTGGAATAAAGTAGGTTTAACACCAATATAAATAAATAATGAGTTCATTACAGTAACTTGAAGTAGTCTTTTGTTTTCTTTCTCTAACGGAGCTCACGAGATTTCTATTGAGTTTTGTGTTGTGAAGTTTTCAAGTTTTGGGTGAATTCTTTTGATGGATTATGGAACAAGGAGTGGCAAGAGCCTAAGCTTGGGGATGCCCATGGCACCCCCATGATAATCCAATGACACCAAAAAGTCAAAGCTTGGGGATGCCCCGGAAGGCATCCCCTCTTTCGTCCACTTCCATCGGTACTTTACTTGGAGCTATATTTTTATTCACCACATGATATGTGTTTTGCTTGGAGCATCTTGTATTATTTGCGTATTTGCTTGTTAGTTTACCACAAGCATCCCTGCTGTACACACCTTTTTAGAGAGCCATACATGAATTGGAATTTGTTAGAATTCTCTATGTGCTTCACTTATATCTTTTGAGCTTGATAGTTTCGCTCATAGTGCTTCACTTATATCTTTTGAGCGTGATAATTTTTGCTCTAGTGCTTCACTTAGAT
>NW_025309846.1:0-647 GCF_018294505.1 Triticum aestivum
TATGGTATATAAAACATACTATGAGTTTAGGTCTCCAAGTTAAACGCTCCAACTCCTCTCTTGTTAGTGCCTTCTCTGATACAGACTGGGCAGGATGCAGTGATGACAGGAGGTCAACTAGAGGGTTTGCAGTATTTTTTGGTTCTAATCTTATCTCTTGGAGTGCTAGGAAACAAGCCACAGTATCCAGGTCAAGCACTGAAGCTGAGTACAAGTCTCTAGCTAATGCTACTGCTGAAATCATTTAGGTTGAATCGTTGCTCAATGAATTGGGAATTAAACAACATCGTGTGTCATGTTTGTGGTGTGATAATCTAGGAGCCACATATCTTTCTGCAAACCCTGTGTTTCATGGTAGAACCAAGCACATAGAAATTGACTTTCATTTTGTAAGAGAGAGGGTTGCAGAGAAGAAGTTGGACATACGATTCATTCCTTCCAAAGATCAAGTTGCTGATGGATTCACCAAAGCTTTGCCAGTCAAGCCATTTGAAGAATTCAAGAAGGATCTCAATGTACGATAGTTGAGATTAAGGGAGGGTGTTAGAATTAGAGATAGATTGTAATCTCAACTGTTTATCTTCTCCTCTCTCCCGTAACAACCTTTATCTCTATCCTCATGTACCGAACCTGTATCCTAGCGATCT
>NW_025309847.1:0-647 GCF_018294505.1 Triticum aestivum
CAGTCCGGGGTGGCACTAGTTGGCGGCGGTGGGGCAACGGGGTCGTGGCCCGATCCAGATCTGAATCGGGGGTCGAGGGAGAGGCGAACGTGGGGGAGGGGGAGTGGGATGGCTTGGGAGTTACATCGTGTTTGTTTGGGGGGAGTTGGGCGTGGGGAATGGGAGTTTATGGTCCATGGGACTTAATTTCCTTTGATTGACTCAGGGACGTGGGAGTTAAGAGGGGAAGGGGAAGGGGAGTTAGGAGGCCCAACTCCCGTAAAACTCTTCCCAGGGGGACCCTAGTAATTCAGCATGGGAGTGGGAATTGACGCCAAAAAAATGATGCTTTAAGTAATAACCATGGATTTGAAATATGTGTTTAAATGCCTTATATATACAGAATGGAGAGGGATTTGATCCATATCAAAATGCATCACGGGGGTTCTTTTTCAATGGAAGGTCCACTTACTTATGATGGAGGCGAAGTATCTATTTTTCGAGATTGTGACAGTGAGCATACATCCTATTTTCGTCTAGTTCGCATGGCTAAAGACGTAGGTTTCAAGGATGGCGATGAGTTATATTATACAGTTCCTGGGTGTAGCCTTGATGAAGGAATCGATCTAGTTCATGATGATAATTCTGTTCTTAAGATGTTGAACTTC
>NW_025309848.1:0-647 GCF_018294505.1 Triticum aestivum
GGCAAAAGGCCAAGCGATGGGGATGGTCTTGAGTGCAGAAGCCGGCAGGTGTTGCTTGGAGCCGAAGACTTGGCACCCTTTGCAGTGTTTGACTAGTTCCTTGGCATCCTCCAAAGCAGTCGGCCAGAAGAATCCATGGCGGAAGGCCTTGGAGACGAGCGCCCTTGAGGCGGCATGGTGGACGCATTCGCCTTGGTGGATGTCTTCGAGGATTGCTATGCCTTTCTCTGGCTCGACGCAGCGCTGGAAGACTCCGGTAGTACTGCGCCTAACTAGCTCTTGGTTCATTATTGTGTAAGCTCCGGTCGGTGTTGGACTTGTGTTGCCGAGATCTCGTCAGTCGGCAGCTCTCCATTTATCAGAAACCGGAGGATTGGCTGAGCCCATGATGGAGCTGTGACTTCTTCGATTGCCAAAACGGCTACTGCAACCAGGGTGGGCGGGCTGGGTTCTGAGGAGTTGGAGTCGGCCTCCGCCTGCTGTGCTGCTGCAGTCCCCGGGCCGGGTTCGACTATGGCAGTCCCCGAGCCGGCTGCCGAAGTCCTCGGGCCGCCTGCCTGGTCCCCGAAGTTGGATCCGAGACGGCATGAAGATGGAGCTGGATTCTAGAGACGGCTTGACAGATGGCTTGAGCAGGCGTTGGAGGG
>NW_025309849.1:0-647 GCF_018294505.1 Triticum aestivum
TCAGAAAGTTTTGAAAATTGATGACATCGCTTTGAATGGTGTGTAGGAAACGCAAAAAAATCTGGAGTTGTAATAAGTTTAAAAAAATGAAGTGCCAGTGTAACAGATGAGTTCTCGTCCGAAACCCTGATACTCCGAATGAGATTGTCCAGTTTGTACACGAAGTCCGTCCTGTTTTTGCCGTAACCCTCTCTACTGTTTTGCACATGCTATGTGGGTGAAATGATGATACCATGCTAAGTTTCGACATTTTCAGAGTTCATTTTGTAGTGATTTTCAATTTCACGGTCATTTAGCTCTCTAAACAAATCAGTAAATGACTAAAAAATACCAAATGATGTCAGAAAGTTTTGAAAATTGATGACGTCGCTTTGAATGGTGTGTACGGAACGCAAAAAAGTCTGGAGTTGTAATAAGTTTAAAAAAATGAAGTGCCCATGTAACAGATGAGTTCTCGTCAGAAACCCTGATACTTCGAAAGAGATTGTCCAGTTTGTACACGAAGTGCGTCCAGTTTTTGTTGTAACCCTCTCTACTCTTTTGCACATGCTATGTGGGTGAAATGATGATACCATGCCAAGTTTCGACATTGTCAGAGTTCATTTTGTAGAGATTTTCAATTTCACGGTCATTTAGCTCTCTAAACA
>NW_025309850.1:0-647 GCF_018294505.1 Triticum aestivum
ACTACTAACAAGAGGTGGTGGTGGGTGTCACAAATCCGTCAAGCAAATCTCAAACTCTTACCAGTTCTTACCCAGCAGCAGGCGGTGATCGGCAACCGTTGTAGTCGAAAACTCTCAAAGCTTGGATAGAGCGATTACCAGGGAGAGTCAAACACACGACGTAGATGTATGTGGAGCTGGGAAGGCTTATAATATGGTAGCAAAAAGGGTTAGCAATAATCAATTCAGAGATGCAAAGTTGAATAAACGCTCAACGACGGTACTGTGCTGGTCCTAGGCTAGACTGTGCTAGAGACGCGAGCCTAGACACCAACAAAATCACGACGCTGCACGTAAACAAGGGAAAAGCACACTCTGGATTTTTTTTTCGCTCTGTTTTTTTTGCGAAAAATCACTATAATGGCGAGTGTCTCAAAACTCTTCCGAGGTCAAACTGACAGGATGGGCATGAAATTTTTTCGACCAATTTTTTTTTCGACTGCCCGGACCCAAAAACTGGAAACGGGTCAAAAAAACTTCCTATAATGGCACCTGTCTCAAAACACTCAGAAACACCTAAAAATAGGATAGCCAGAAATTTTTTCAAAAAATGCGTTTTCGAAAATTTTTGGGCCTAAACGGAGGGTGGTTTCCGGACTCTTTTTTTT
>NW_025309851.1:0-647 GCF_018294505.1 Triticum aestivum
AGAGAGAGAGAGAGAGAGGGAGAGAGATAGAGATAGAGAGAGAGAGGGAGGGAGGGAGAGGGAGAGAGGGAGAGGGAGAGGGAGAGGGGGAGGGAGAGGGAGAGGGAGTTGGCCTTGCCGCCATCTTAACTTATGCCCCTGTTTTGTTAATTGACCAGGCATGGCTGCACATCAGCTGTGCTTGCCTTCTTGCCATCCTCATTGCTGCCATCCATGCCTTGTGTGTCTGTCTTGTTCGGATGTATGGCTAGTAGCTCGCTTCTTGCTACGTACCATGGCAGCCTTAATTAGATGTTATCTCAAATGCTTTCTTAGACCTGTATTCAAGGTGAAGTCATTCCTTTTCTGTAAACAGTCTGTGTGAATCATGTATTATGAACTGTTTTTAATATATGATGAACATTTTGAAAATAGATGGTGAAATGTTTTTAAACATACAATGAATATTTTTATATCCGGTGAATATTTTAGAAATACATTTAACATCTTTTTAGATTCATTGAATTTTTTTTAATACACACTCAACATTTTCTATAAAAAATTAAGTAGGGTCTTATATCGTTTCAGAAACACCAACAAAGTCCAACAACTTTATAATATTTTAGAAAAAGAAAGACGTCAAGCAAATATGTGCTTTGATGCGAAGC
>NW_025309852.1:0-647 GCF_018294505.1 Triticum aestivum
CTTTTTGCGGTGTGTTTGTCGAGATCCGATGAATTGTGGGTTTATGATCAAGTTTATCTATGAATAATATTTGAATCTTCTCTGAATTATTTTATGTATGATTGAGTTATCTTTGCAAGTCTCTTCGAATTATCAGTTTGGTTTGGCCTACTAGATTGATCTTTCTTGCCATGGGAGAAGTGCTTAGATTCGGGTTCAATCTTGCGGTGTCCTTACCCAGTGACAGAAAGGGTTGCAAGGCACGTATTGTATTGTTTCCATCGAGGATAACAAGATGGGGTTTATATCATATTGCATGAGTTTATCCCTCTACATCATGTCATCTTGCTTAATGCGTTACTCTGTTCTTATGAACTTAATACTCTAGATGCAGGCAAGAGTCGGTCGATGTGTGGAGTAATAGTAGTAGATGCAGGCAGGAGTCGGTCTACTTGTTATGGACGTGATGCCTATATACATGATCATGCCTAGATAATCTCATAACCATGCGCTTTTCTATCAATTGCTCGACAGTAATTTGTTCACCCACCGTAATACTTATGCTATCTTGAGAGAAGCCTCTAGTGAAACCTATGGCCCCCGGGTCTATCTCTTATCATATTTGCTTTCAATCTACTTTTATTTGCATCTTTACTTTTTGCATCTAT
>NW_025309853.1:0-647 GCF_018294505.1 Triticum aestivum
CCTCAGGTTGCGCACTTTGGGAACCACTAGTCGATCCCCGAAGTATACGACCCCTTGATCATTAATGGAGAAGCAATTCGCAATTCCTTTCTGAATGTTTCTCTTGATGCGGGAGATTCCCGGATCTACCTTCTATGCTTTGATAATCTGATCCGTAAGGGTAGGTTTCGCCACCAAGGTGGAAAGAAATCCTTGAGGAACAATGTGAAGGTTAAGCTTCCGAAATTCCTCATGGAGAAGCGGTTGACTTTGTTGTAACATCAGGTTGTTACAATAAGATTTACGACTTAGCGCATCAGCCATGACGTTGGCTTTTCCTGGGGTGTAGGTTATTCCTAAATCGAAGTCTGTGATCAACTCAACCCAACGTCTTTGCCTGAGATTCAGATCCGGTTGGGTGAAAATGTACTTCAGACTTTGGTGATCAGTGAATATTTCGCAACGATTACCGAGGAGGTAATGTCGCCAGGTCTTAAGTGCATAGACTACGGCTGCAAGCTCTAGATCATGAGTAGGATAATTCTCCTCATGTGGGTGCAATTGCCGTGAAGCGTAGGCAATTACGTGTCGATCTTGCATGAGAATGCAACCTAGTCCTTGTCGCGAGGCATCGCAGTAGATAACAAAGTCCTTGGAGAAGTCTGGCG
>NW_025309854.1:0-647 GCF_018294505.1 Triticum aestivum
GTTAGGATTAGTTTTAACAATTAGGAAAAATGAACAGGCAGCCCAGCTAGCTCTCTTTTAGGCATTTATTTTTGGTATGGCATGTGGCATGTGCCGCCGGCGGTGAGTCGGGCAGCGGCTGGTGGCAAGGCAGGGCAGCACCGAGGCGTCAAAATTCAGGCGGTGTTCATTTTGAATTGGTAAGCAATCATTTGATTATTGTATGGAACCAAGCTGTCGTCTTCTGTTGCTCCTGGAGTAGCATGAATCCTCTGCTTTCTTTTACCATCAGAGCACTACTGCTGTTAATGCCGTGCACTTCTACCAAGATATATGCATACTGAGGTCTCAGTAATATAATTTATGATATGCAGCAAGGGAGCAGGTAGCATCCTGAATTTAATTAAGGATGCAACAAGGAGCAGGTAGCATCATGAATTTATGATATGAAATCATGATGCTTGGTTGGTTCTACCTCGGTGCACTGGCAAGCGGGACCATGGTTGTTTCTTCCTGGAAGTTCCCCACAGGCTGTGAAGGTTTGGTCTCATCCAACATTGCTAGATTCTTTTCTCTCCATCTCCTCCTCCTGCTGATGCTTGGAGATAGCAAACATTCGTTGACAGCAAATAGCTGTAGCACTAACCCAGGTGAGTACCCCCCCCCCC
>NW_025309855.1:0-647 GCF_018294505.1 Triticum aestivum
GGGCCGGCAGCGGGCGGCGGGGGCTGGCGGTTTGGCCGGTGGTGGCTGGCGGCTCGGGGGGGGGGTGGTGTTTGATGATAAACTGGAGGCCCTTGACTTTGTATCCAACGGCTGGAAAATCTAATGACCAGAGATGAAAAAATCAGTCGACTGACGTGTAGCCTCACCCTGCACATACACATGCACGCACGCAAGACACACACGCATGCAGGCGTGCAGCACTGACACGTACACATAACATACACACGCACGCATGCTGGCATGCAACACTGACACGTACACATGCACTCACGAACACACACACGTACGCACCCATGCATGCAACACTAAAACGTACCCTTGCACGCACGCAACACTCGCACGCATGCATGCACACATCACACGACGCAATACACATGCTCAACCTATACGTGCATGCACCCTTTGTTAAGGACATGGATTGTTACGGGTATTAATCAATCTTATCTGTGATAAGAAGAACATTTATGTTTGCAGTGGTCTTTATGAATCACAACGTATCGAACAGGCTATCAACATAGTAGGCTTATCTACATGAAAAAAATGAAGTCACACTCAATAAACAATCATCGGTTTATGAAATGCCCGCTTCTGACTGCCCTGGCCCACCAAAGGTTCCTCTGCTGTGC
>NW_025309856.1:0-647 GCF_018294505.1 Triticum aestivum
TTTCTTTATATAAGCCATGATAACAATGATCTCCTATTTTAACACTAGCACTCAAAGGGTATTGCACTAGCACTAGCGCCCATTTCACATAAGCCATGATAGCAATGATCTCCTATTTTAACAGAAATAACAGGCATGCCTACAACAGGTCTATGTATCTTAGCATCGGGTCTATCAATATTAGCAGTTTCACCACAAAAATAAATAACATGCCTATCTATATTATCATCCAAGAGATCTTTAACCATAGCAATACTAGGTTCAACTTTGATTTGCTCAGGGGGTGTATAAGTTCTAGTATTACTCTTACGAACAACAGTTGAAGTTTTAGCATGATCCTTTATTCTAACAGGAAAAGGTGGTTTCTCAACATAAGTAGTAGGAACAATAGGATCATTATAAGTGATAGTCTTTTCTTCAACTGTAATAGGTGCAACTACCTTTACTTCAGTGGGAGGATTATATTTAAACCACTTCTCCTTAGGGAGATCAACGTGAGTAGCAAAAGATTCACAAAAGGCAGCTACTATCTCAGAGTCAAGTCCATATTTAGCGCTAAATCCACGAAAAGCATCGGTATCCATAAAAGATTTAACACAATCAAACTTAGGTGTTATACCTGACTCCTTACCATCGTCGGAACCCCA
>NW_025309857.1:0-647 GCF_018294505.1 Triticum aestivum
GAAATACAAATTTTTTCCACCACTTTGCAATTGCAAGAAAAAAGAGGAATCTGGGGGATCCCTAGCCGCTGGCAAATGCCACCTCCTCTCCCTCGCATCTCCTCTCTGCTGCCAACCTCGCGCCGTCGGGCAAAGCCCGATCGCTGACAGCGGCGGCATGACCTCCTATCCCCCCACTCATAGCGTTGGTGCGGACCTGTAGCACGCGGCGACATGGCACCTCCAGAGGGCACGACGGGGTCGCGGGGATCTTGCCGGGATGTGGAGGGCCTCGCGGTGTTGGCTCCCACCTAGGGCGGCGGCGGTGGTTAGGGCTGGGCTCTGCCGACATCTGGCGCGTGGAGTCTGCGGGTGGTGGAGGTGGATTAATCCGGGCGGCTCGGCTGCTTGTATGCACGAGGCTGGCAGCCGGAGGTTATAGCGTTGCTGGCTACCGCATGTGGCCGGCGACCGGTCGTTGCTACATGAATGACTGTTGTGCGTGTCCCGTGGCTGGTGGCCTATGGCAGTGTGGTTCTGTCCTGGTGCTGGTTTGTGCTTTTGGCGACCATGTTCCGGTAGGCGGCATAGGGTGGTGGCGGTGATCTCCCTTCTCCTGGGTCCATGCTGACGGTGGCGGTTGACCTAGGGCCCACGCAAGGGCAGAC
>NW_025309858.1:0-647 GCF_018294505.1 Triticum aestivum
AAGACCAGCTTCGAGATGCCAAATGCAAGGGTACAAAAACAAGTAACGGGCATGCACCTGGCTGTGGTTACAGGAGCTGACCGTCGTTACCCGTACCGTTTCCCTGGAAATCGTTACCTGGAGTATTGGTACAGGTCCTACGCTAAACGGCAGTCCGCTAAGGGCGTGGGTCCGGCCGTAACTGACATGGAAAAATAATCTATACACCTGACTGTACCTGCAGCGGCCCATATCACAATGCGGAAGTACGTCCATCGATTCCAGGAGCAGGCGAGCTCGTCCGCTCCGATGCATTTTCATGGTTGAAGACCATATAAGTAGTGGTTGAAACATAAAATCAAATTTATGTAAACTAAAAATTCGCTAATGCTTCCTTTACTTTCATTGCATGCTTCAATAGTAGAGAAACACATATGCACATCAATGTTGCTTTAATTCAGGATTAGTGTTGTGGGCATAGCCGCTGATGGGAGAGGGGGTGCCGTTGTTGGTGGGTGAACCCGACGAAGGTGTTGAGGAATCCACTGATGTTGTTGGGGGTGTTGCAGAAGAGAAATGTCAATGAAGGAAGATGACTAAGACACCTCCTCATTGTGTTCCTCCCCATTGTTTGGCAACATCCTCGCCATTGCCTCTGTTACCCCTAG
>NW_025309859.1:0-647 GCF_018294505.1 Triticum aestivum
TGTCACAAAAGGAAAAATGACCAAGACTGCATCTGTCATGTTTTTTTGCTAGATTGTTAATTTCAATTCATTTTTGATATTGCAGTATGGAGGTTTCGCCAAATACATGTTCTATTGTGGTTTATTTTCCACTATTGTTGGGCCTCGTTTCTTTATTTGCATCATCGGATGTGTAATGGTATATTGGCCATGATCCAGCCATTTCCATCTACCAAATATATATTGTTAGCTTATTGTATTTGTGAAATTACACTAGCCTGTGTATTATGGAGGAACTGTGCTAAACTGCTAATGTAGCTGCAACAGCTTGATATATGTTCTGCTACCACAGATGTCACTTCCTTCTTAAGTATGTGTATAGTTCTCATCAATAGATGTTTTCTTCGCCGCCTGCTGTTTTCCGTAGTCTTAAGAATGATATTTACCTGACTAAAAAGCCAATAGCTCATAATATTGTTAATTCCAGTCGCTTGGTTAATTACCGTTGTACAGTATAATTCAGAGAATACTATTGTGTTTGTTTATTCAGAGAAAACGCTTGATAGGTGGGGATTCGGAAGAAGCAACTAATAGATAGGGCGAGCCTTGAATATATATATATATATATATATATATATATATATATATATATATATATATATATATAT
>NW_025309860.1:0-647 GCF_018294505.1 Triticum aestivum
CATGAAACGGGCCAGAATCGACAAAAACCACGAGTGTTGATGACCGACACTTAAACGCACCATGGGGTTTGTTAATCGTGGAAATCACTCCGGGACCCCAAAACAGTCAGTAATAGTCCACGAAACGGGCCAGAATTGGCCACAACTATGAGAGTTGATGACCAACACGTAAGCGCACCTTGGGGTTCAACAACTATGGAAATCGCTTCGTGACCGCAAAACGGTGAGTAATAGTCCATGAAACGGGCCAGAATCGTCAAAAACCGCGAGTGTTGATGTCTGACACTTAAATGCACCCCGGGGTTCGTTAATCATGGAAATCACTCTGGGACCCCAAAAAAGTGAGTAATAGTCGACAGAACGGGCCAGAATCGGCCAAAACTGTGACTGTGAATGACCGACATTTAAGCGCACCTTGGGGTTCAATAACTATGGAAATCGCTTTGGGATCCCAAAACGGTGAGTAATAGTTCACGAAACGGGTCAGAATTGGCCAAAACTGTGAGGGTTGACGACGGGCACGTAAACGCACCCCAGGGATCGTCAATCATGGAAATCGCTCCGGGACCCCACAACGGTGAGTAACAGTGCAGAAAACGTACCAGAATCGGCCAAAATTGTGAGTGTTGATGACCGACACGTAAATG
>NW_025309861.1:0-647 GCF_018294505.1 Triticum aestivum
TCAAAACAAATCAGTAAATGCATGAAAAATAACAAATGATGTCACAAAGGGTTGAAAGGTTATGACATGGCTTTCAATGGTGCATACGGAACGCAAAAGAGCCTGGAGCTGTAATAAGTTTAAAAAAATGAAGTGCCGGTCTTTGTAATAGAGGAGTTTTCATCTGAAACCCTGATACTTCGAAAGAGATTGTCCTGTTTGTACACGAAGTGCATCGAGTTTTTGCCGTAAACCTCTCTACTTTTTTGCACATGCTATGTGGGTGAAATGATGATACCATGAAAAGTTTCAACCTTTTCAGAGTTCATTTGTAGTGCTTTTCAATTTCAGGGTCATTTAGCTCAAAACAAATCAGTAAATGCATAAAAATAGCAAATGATGTCAGAAAGGGTTGAAAGTTGATGACGTGGCTTTGAATGGTGCATACCAACCGCAAAAAAGTCTAGAAAAATGAAGTGCCGGCCTTTTGTGACAGATGAGTTTTCGTCCGAACCCTGATACTTCGAAAGAGATTGTCCATTTGTACATGAGGTGCGTCCAGTTTTTGTCGTAACCCTCTCTACTTTTTTGCATATGCTATGTGGGTGAAATGATGATACAATGACAAGTTTCAACCTTTTCAGAGTTCATTTGTAGTGCTTTTCAAT
>NW_025309862.1:0-647 GCF_018294505.1 Triticum aestivum
GAGTAGACCCGACGCGTCCGTTTCCCCCTCCAGGTGCCGGCGGTTGCGCCGTCTGTGAGAGGGGCCACGCCTCGGAGACGCGTGCGGGGCGTTTGCAACCGCCACAACACACTCAGACTAGTGAGAAGCCATGCACGCAAGATTGGCGGCATGCTAGCCCATGGAGGCCGCCGGCCACAGTCGTAGACATGTGAAGGGCAATCCGCATAGAGGGAAGTGTTCGGATACTTCTCCATCACCAAAAATTATGAAAAATTACCATTGCTCCTATAGCACATGTGCCCATGTCGTGTAAAATACTCATGATTTTATCGTGATTCGAGTATTTAATAATATTCACGCCGCACCGTTACCGCAGAACGTCTACTACTATGTCATCGCCGTCCGTGAGGGGGGCCACACCCCGGAGACGCATGCCGCCTCTTCGGACATGCCACAACACCAACCCGCATGTATGAGGGGCCGGTGCGACGCTCCGGTGGCATTGCTACCCCCAGAGCCCCCTTCCCGCCTAACCCTGGAGCGGTTAACCACGAGATCTAGCCCTTTGAATTTCCACGGAAGGGCTTTGACCAGTGGACCTCTCCACCCAGTTGTGTCAGGTCAGCACAGAGGGATACCTGGAAGCAACATCCGGGCCAAACCCA
>NW_025309863.1:0-647 GCF_018294505.1 Triticum aestivum
GGAAAGTCACGGACTACCGTGTTGGGGAACGTAGCAGAAATTCAAAAATTTTCCTATGCAACACCAAGATCTATCTATGGAGAGACCAGCAACGAGTAGAAAGAGAGTGCATCTACATACCCTTGTAGATCGCTAAGCGGAAGCGTTCAAGTGAACGGGGTTGATGGAGTCGTACTCGTCGTGATTCAGATCACCGATGACCAAGTGCTGAACGGACGGCACCTCCGCGTTCAACACACGTACAGCTCGGTGACGTCTCCCACGCCTTGATCCAGCAAGGGGAGAGGGAGAGGTTGAGGAAGACTCCATCCAGCAGCAGCACAACGGCGTGGTGGTGGTGGAGGAGCGTGGCAATCCTGCAGGGCTTCGCCGAGCACCTACGGGAGAGGAGATGTGTCACGGGAGGGAGAGGGAGGCAACCAAAGGCCTTAGGTATGATTGCTCCTCCTTTTCCCCACTATATATAGGGCCAAGGGAGAGGGGGAGGGCGCAGCCTTGCCCCCTCCTCCAAGGAAGGGGTGCGGCTAAGGATGGGGAGGAGTCCATCCTCCCCAAGGCACCTCGGAGGTGCCTTCCCCTTTGAGGACTCTTCCCTCTCCAAGTTTCCTTGCGCATGGGCCTCTTGGGGCTGGTGCCCTTGGCCCATG
>NW_025309864.1:0-647 GCF_018294505.1 Triticum aestivum
AAACGAACCCTCAATAATTCCAAAATTTTTACGACACTCATATAGTTGCATGTTCACTGCAGATAAAAGGTCTAGCAATTCAAACACTATCCGTTGCTGCTGTGACCACATTACGTAATTCAAATCAAAATGAAAAATCAAGTAGATCCCACACAGTTTATTATCACCAACTGTGTGAGATGCAGTACAAAATGTCTTGGAGCACCATCGGTGTATAGTACGCCTATGGCTTACGCGAGAAGGTGCGTCGACTACAGTCCACAGCCGGCGTGTCAAGCACACTAGCTCGCTCCCCAAATACTCCCGCCTTTGCATCCCTCGCAATCTCAAAAATATCTACTCGCCCTTATCCAAATTTTCAGTAACCCCGCCTTGTTACTCCCACCTAGTAAAATTTTTAGTTGCCGCGGTATTTCCTTAAACACCACCTTAACCCCCCCCCCACACACACAACACACACTCCACAAAACCTGCGCTCATTGACACATGGCCGCTGAGGTGTCCCCATCATCCTCTGCGGGCTCTTTATTGAAACGTCGTCGCCGATCCCCCGATCCGCCAGCTGCCGCGCCCCCACGCCTGTTCGAGGACTTCCCTGTCGTCCCTCGGACCCGGCAGCCGACGAGGTCCTACCTCGGGGTCTGGCA
>NW_025309865.1:0-647 GCF_018294505.1 Triticum aestivum
TGATACCATGCCAACTTTCAACCTTTTCAGAGTTCATTTGAAATGCTTTTCAATTTTAGGGTCTTATAGCTCAAAATAATTAGTAAATGCATGAAACATAACAAATGAGGTCAGAAAGGATTGAAAAATGATGATGTGGCTTTGAATGGTGCATTTTGATCACACAAAAAGTCAGGAGTTGAAATAAGTTTTCAAAAATGAAATCCCTTTGTAACAGACGAGTTTCCGTATGAAATCATGATACTTTGAAAGGGATTGTCCGTTTTGTACATGAAGTGCATCCAGTTTTTGCCGTAACCCTCTCAACTTTCTTGCACACGCTATGTGGATGAAATGATCATACCATGCCAACTTTCAACCTTTTTCAGAGTTCATTTGAAATGCTTGTCAATTTTAGGGTCTTATAGCTCAAAATAATTAGTAAATGCATGAAAAATAACAAATGAAGTCAGAAAGGATTGAAAAATGATGATGTGGCTTTGAATGGTTCATTTTGAACACACAAAAAGTCAGGAGTTCAAATAACTTTTAGAAAATGAAATCACTTTGTAAAAGACGAGTTTCGGTATGAAATCCTGAAACTTTGAAAGAGATTGTCCGTTTTGTACACGAAGTGCATCCAGTTTTTGCCGTAACCCTCTCAACTT
>NW_025309866.1:0-647 GCF_018294505.1 Triticum aestivum
TCAAAGTATCAGGATCTCATCCGGAAACTCGTCTGTTACAAAGGGATTTCATTTTTTAAAACTTATTTGAACTACTGACTTTTTGTGTGTTCAAAATGCACCATTCAAAGCCACATCATCATTTTTCAATCCTTTCTGACTTCATTTGTTATTTTTCATGCATTTACTAATTATTTTGAGCTATAAGACCGTAAAATTGAAAAGCATTTCAAATGAACTCTGAAAAGGTTGAAAGTTGGCATGATATCATCATTTCATCCACATAGCATGTGCAAGAATGTTGAGAGGGTTACGGCAAAAACTGGATGCACTTCGTGTACAAAACGGACAATCTCTTTGGAAGTATCAGGATTTCATCCGGAAACTCGTCTGTTACGAAGGGATTTCATTTTTTAAAACTTATTTGAACTACTGACTTTTTGTCTGTTCAAAATGCACCATTCAAAGCCACATCATCATTTTTCAATCCTTTCTGACTTCATTTGTTATTTTTCATGCATTTACAAATTATTTTGAGCTATAAGACCCTAAAATTGAAAAGCATTTCAAATGAACTCTTAAAAGGTTGAAAGTTGGCATGATATCATCATTTCATCCACATAGCATGTGCAAGAGAGTTGAGAGGGTTACGGCAAAAACTGGATGCA
>NW_025309867.1:0-647 GCF_018294505.1 Triticum aestivum
AAACGGACAATCTCTTTCAAAGTATCAGGATTTCATACGGAAACTCGTCTGTTACAAAGGGATTTCATTTTTTAAAACTTATTTGAACTCCTGACTTTTTGTGTGTTCAAAACGCACCATTCAAAGCCACATCATCATTTTTCAATCCTTTCTGACTTCATTTGTTATTTTTCACGCATTTACTAATTATTTTGAGCTATAAGACCCTAAAATTGAAAAGCATTTCAAATGAACTCTGAAAAGGTTGAAAGTTGGCATGGTATCATCATTTCATCCACATAGCATGTGCAAGAAAGTTGAGAGGGTCCCGGCAAAAACTGGATGCACTTTGTGTACAAAACGGACAATCTCTTTCAAAGTATCAGGATTTCATACGGAAACACGTATGTTACAAAGGGATTTCATTTTTAAAAACTTATTTGAACTCCTGACTTTTTGTCTGTTCAGAATGCACCATTCAAAGCCACATCATCATTTTTCAATCCTTTCTGACTTCATTTGTTATTTTTCATGCATTTACTAATTATTTTGAGCTATAAGACCCTAAAATTGAAAAGCATTTCAAATGAACTCTGAAAAGGTTGAAAGTTGGCATGGTATCATCATTTATTCCACATAGCATGTGCAAGAAAGTTGAGAGGGTCCCG
>NW_025309868.1:0-647 GCF_018294505.1 Triticum aestivum
AAAGCAAAAAAGAATTAAAAAATAAAGCAAAAACAAAAGAAAATAAATAATGCAGAAAACTAAACAGAAAAACTGGAAAAAAAAATAAAAATAGCAACAATAAGTAAAGAAAACAAAAAAACAAAAAAAGTGCCTCCTACTGGGCCCCCACGGCCTGAATACGACTAGAAACCCAACCATGGGCCAGGATTCAGGCCCACAGGAGGCCCAGCAGGCCCACAGGCATATCAGTATCAGTTTAGGCCCATAGGCCTGCAGTTCAGAGGAGCTCGAGAGGGAAGAGGTAACAGGGCTTATAAACAGGTGTCGGGCGTCTCCAACTAGCGAGGTGGGACTAAACTCCCACCACCACCCCGATGTGCAAGGCCACTGGTCTCGGTTGGTGGCCTTTGGTCCCGGTTGGTGGCACCAACCGGGACTAAAGGGTGCATTAGTCCTGGTTGGTTTCACGAACTGGGACCAATGCTCTTGCTATATATATAGCACTTGTGAAAAATTTCATTTAGTTCCTCATTCTCCCTGCCGTCGACGCTGCCCTCTACCCCGACGCCCTGCTCCTCGTCATCGTCGCCCACGCCCCACGCCGCCCCAACGCTGTCGCCGCATCCCGCGCCGCCCCGACGTCATCGCCGCCCCCGTCGTCGCCC
>NW_025309869.1:0-647 GCF_018294505.1 Triticum aestivum
AATAGGCCACGAAACGGGCCAGAATCGGCCAAAACTGTGAGTGTTGATGACCGACACGTAAGCGCACCTTGGGGTTCAACAAGTATGAAACCGGTTTGGGGCCCCAAAACGGTGAGTAATAGTCCATGAAACAGGTCAGAATCGACAGAAAACCGCGAGTGTTGATGATCGAAACGTAAACGCACCCCAGCGTTCGTTAATCGTGGAAACCTCTCCGGGACCCCAAAATAGTGAGTAATAGTCCATGAAATGGGCCAGAATCAGCCAAATCTGTGAGTGTTGATGACCAACACATAAGCGCGCCTTAGGGTTCAACAACTATAGAAATTCATTTGGGGCCCAAAAACGGTGAGTAATAGTCCAGGAAACGGGTCAGAATCGGCCAAACCCGCTAGTGTTGATGACCAAAACATAAACGCACACCAGGGTTCGTTAATCGTGGAAATTATCTTCGGGACCCCAAAACAGTGAGTAATAGTCCACGAAACGGGCCAGAATCGGCCAAATCTGTAAGTGTTGATGACCGACACGTAAGCGCATCTTGGGGTCAACAATTATGGAAATCACTTTAGGGCCCAAAAACGGTGAGTAATAGTCCACGAAACGGGTCAGAATGGGCCAAAACCGCGAGTGTTGATGACCAAAAC
>NW_025309870.1:0-647 GCF_018294505.1 Triticum aestivum
TAAAATAAAATAAATAAGTAGAAACAAAATAAAATAAAATAAATAAGTAGAAACAAAATAAAATAAAATAAAATAAACTGTTATAAAAAAATAAGTAGAAACAAAATAAAATAAACAATAATAAAATAAAATAAATAAACCTTAATAAAATAAATAAAAATAGCAACAGTAAGTATTTTGTTGTAAGTAGAAACAAAATAAAAAAACAAAGCAACAAAGAAAACAAAAAAACTAGAAAAGAATAAAAAATGCCACCTACTGGGCCACCACGGCCTGAATACGACTAGAAACCCTGCTAGTTGGGCCAGGATTTAGGCCGCAGAAGGCCCAGCAGGCCAACGGTCAAAGCTGTGTCAGATTAGGCCCATAGGCCTGCAGTTCAGAGGAGTTCGAGAGGGAGGAGGCAGCGGAGCTTATAAACAGGTGTTGGGCGCTCTCAACTAGCGAGGTGGGACTAAACTCCCACCACCACACCGCTGTGCAAGGCCATTGGTCCAGGTTGGTGGCACGAACCGGGACCAATGCCCACCTTTGGTCCCGGTTCGTGCCACCAACCGGGACGATGCCCACCTTTAGTCCCGGTTGGTGCCACCAACCGGGACCAAAGGCCTCTGCTTCCCGCCCTTTGGGCAGTTGAAAAGAGACCT
>NW_025309871.1:0-646 GCF_018294505.1 Triticum aestivum
GAAACGGGCCAGAAACGGCCAAAACTGCGAGTGCCACAAAACAAGGCAGACTCGGCCGAAACTGCGAGTGTTGATGATCGACACGTAAACGCACCCCGCGGTTCTTTAACCGTGGAAATCACTCCAGTACCCCAGAACAGTGAGTAATACTCCACGAAACGGGCCAGAATCGGCCAAAACTACGAGTGCCACAAAACGAGCCCGAATCAACAAAAACCACGAGTGTTGATGATCGACACGTAAACGCACCCCGGGGTTTGTTAATTGTGCAAGTCACACCGGGACCCCAAAACAGTGAGTAATAGTCCACGAAATGGGCCAGAATCGTCCAAAACTGTGAGTGTTCATGACCGACACCTAAAAGCATTTTGGGGTTCAACAACTATGGAAATCGCTTCGGGACCCCTAAATGTTGAGTAATAGTCCACGAATCTCGTCAGAATTGGCCAAAACTGTGAGTATTGAGGACACACACGCAAACGCACCCCGGGAATTGTCAATCATGGAAATCGCTCTGGGATGCCAAAACGGTGAGTAATAGTGCACGAAGCGGACCAGAGTCGACCAAAATTGTGTGTTGATGACCGACATGTAAACGCACCACGGAGTTCGTCAATCGTGGAAATCACTACGGGACCCCCAAAAC
>NW_025309872.1:0-646 GCF_018294505.1 Triticum aestivum
AAAAAAATAAAAGAAAATAAGTTTCCCATGTAATATGTGGTCTAGTTGTTGAGAAAATTTACAAATATGAATTTCGACTTTGTTTGCAAAATCTCTGTGGAAATTTGTAAAATGGGCATAACTTTTGCATACGAACTCGGATGAAAAAGTTTTTTATATGAAAAATCATCTACTCGAAAAGTTACATCCAAATTTAACCGGGGGGACCCCGTTAAACATTTTCAAAATCCCCAAAAACCTAACAGAAAAAAAGTTACGGGGCTTTCAAGATCTAGAGGCAAAAAAATTCAAAAAAATTCAAACTTACTAATGGCGCACCTGCCCATGGTGCGCCATTACTATCTTCCCGCCTTCAAAATTCAAGAAAAAAATAAGTTACTAATGGCGCACCTGCCCGTGGTGCGCCATTAGTATCTTCCCGCCTTCAAAATTCAAAATAAAAAAAAAAAAGTTACTAATGGCGCACCTGTCCATGGTGCGCCATTAGTATCTTCCCGCCTTCACAATTCAAAATAAATCAAAAAAATAAAAAAAAGTTACTAATGGCGCACCTGCCCGCGGTGCGCCATTACTATGCTGTATATATGGCTGGGCGTGTCCTCTCCTCCTTACCTCTTCATTCTTCTCCTCCACTCCACCTCTCCTC
>NW_025309873.1:0-646 GCF_018294505.1 Triticum aestivum
CCGAAACCCTGATACTCTGAAAGAGATTGTCCAGTTTGTACACGAAGTGCGTCCAGTTTTTGCCGTAACCCTCTCTACTCTTTTGCACATGCTATGTGGGTGAAATGATGTTACCATGCCAAGTTTCAACATTTTCAGAGTTCATTTTGTAGTGATTTTCAATTTCACGGTCATTTAGCTCTCTAAACAAATCGGTAAATGACTGAAAAATAGCAAATGATCTCAGAAAGTTTTGAAAATTGATGACGTCGCTTTGAATGGTGTGTACAGAATGCAAAAAAGTCTGTAGTTGTAATAAGTTTAAAAACATGAAGTGCCAGTGTAACAGATGAGTTCTCGTCAGAAACCCTGATACTTCGAAAGAGATTGTCCAGTTTGTACACGAAGTGCGTCCAGTTTTTGCCGTAACCCTCTCTACTCTCTTGCACATGCTATGTGGGTGAAATGATGATACCATGCCAAGTTTCGACATTTTCAGAGTTCATTTTGTAGTGATTTTCAATTTCACGGTCATTTAGCTCTCTAAACAAATCGGTAAATGACTGAAAAATACTAAATGATGTCAGAAAGTGTTGAAAATTGATGACGTCGCTTTGAATGGTTTGTACGGAACGCAAAAAACTTCGGAGTTGTAATAAGTTTAAAA
>NW_025309874.1:0-646 GCF_018294505.1 Triticum aestivum
AATAGGTAAATGACTGAAAAATAGCAAATGATGTTAGAAAGTTTTGAAAATTGATGACGTTGCTTTGAATGGTGTGTACGGAATGCAAAAAAGGCTGGAGTTGTAATAAGTTTAAAAAAATGAAGTGCCAGTGTAACAGATGAGTTCTCGTCCGAAACCCTGATACTTCGAAAGAGATTGTCCAGTTTTTACACGAAGTGCGTCCAGTTTTTGCCGTAACCCTCTCTACTCTCTTGCACATGCTATGTGGGTGAAATGATGATACCATGCCAAGTTTCGACATTTCGAGAGTTCATTTTGTAGTGATTTTCAATTTCACGGTCATTTAGCTCTCTAAACAAATCGATAAATGACTGAAAAAGAGCAAATGATGTCAGAAAGTTTTGAAAATTGATGATGTCGCTTTGAATGGTGCGTACGGAATGCAACAAAGTCTGGAGTTGTAATAAGTTTAAAAAATGAAGTGCCAGTGTAACAGATGAGTTCTCGTCCGAAACCCTGATACTCCGAAAGAGATTGTCCAGTTTGTACACGAAGTGCGTCCAGTTTTTTCCGTAACCCTCTCTACTCTTTTGCACATGCTATGTGGGTGAAATGATGATACCATGCCAAGTTTCGACATTTTCAGAGTTCATTTTGTAGTGAT
>NW_025309875.1:0-646 GCF_018294505.1 Triticum aestivum
AATAATCTTTGAAAATTCATATCTTTTAAACCGTAACTCGGATGAAAATGTTTTCTACATGAAAGTTGCTCAGAACGACGAGACGAATCCGAATACGCAATCCGTTCGTCCACCACACCTCCCTAACCTATCGAACTAGCAACCTTCCCCCTCCGGTCCGTCTGTCCGAAAACGCAAAACATCGGGAATACTTTCCCGGATGTTCCCCCCCTTCGCCGGTACCACCTACTGTCGCGTTAGGACACACCTCGCACTTCTCATTGTCATGTCACGCATCGTCATGCTTATGTTTGCATTGTATTTACTGTTTCTTCCCCCTCTTCTCTCTGGTAGACTACGAGACCGACACTGCTGCTGCCCAGTTCGACTACGGAGTTGACGACCCCTCCTACTTGCCAGAGCAACCAGGCAAGCCCCCCCCCCCTTGATCACCAGATATTGCCTATTCTTCTCTATACTGCTTGCATTAGAGTAGTGTAGCATGTTACTGCTTTCCGATATCCTATCCTGATGCATAGCCTATCCTTGCTACTACTGTTGTTACCTTTACCTGCAATCCTACATGCTTAGTATAGGATGCTAGTTTTCCATCAGTGGCCCTACATTCTTGTCCGTCTGCTATGCTATACTATCGGGCCGTGATCAC
>NW_025309876.1:0-646 GCF_018294505.1 Triticum aestivum
ATTTCACCGTCATTTAGCTCTCTAAACAAATCGGTAAATGCCTGAAAACAGCAAATGATGTCAGAACATGTTGGAAATTGATGACGTCGCTTTGAATGATGCATAGTGAACGCAAAAATATGTTGGAGTTCAAAAAAGTTTGAAAAACATTGAAGTGCCCGGGTAACAGATGAGTTCTTGTTCGAATCCCTGATACTCCGAACGAGATTGTCCAATTTGTACATGAGGTGCGTCCAGTTTTCGCCGTGACCCTCTCTACTCTTTTGCACATGCTATGCGGGTGAAATGAAGATACCATGCCAAGTTCCAACATTTTCAGTGTTCATTTTGTAGTGATTTTCAATTTCACCATCATTTAGCTCTCTAAACAAATCGGTAAATGATTGAAAAATAGCAAATGATGTCAGAACGTGTTGGAAATTGATGACGTCGCTTTGAATGATGCATAGTGAAGGCAAAAATAGGCTGGAGTTCAAAAAAGTTTGAAAAACATTGAAGTGCCCGTGTAACAGATGAGTTCTCGTCCGAAATCATGATACTCCGAAAGAGATTGTCCAGTTTGTACACGAGGTGCGTCCAGTTTTCGCCATGACCCTCTCTACTCTTTTGCACATGCTATGCGGGTGAAATGATGATACCATGCCAA
>NW_025309877.1:0-646 GCF_018294505.1 Triticum aestivum
ACGGCGCCCTTCATCTTCACCGTCAAGGTTCAGATAAGAAGAGATATCATCTTCTTCTTCTCCGGTCGGCACATATAGAATATCGCCGTTTATGATGCCGAACATATGTGCTTCACCGTCCGGATCATAGTTGTCCATAATCGGGTCAGCTCTATCGTCCGCCATTATGTCAGTCCTGAAAACATGTAGTAAAAACAAATTAATTAAGTGAAGAAGGGGGGCGGTGGCGGTGGCGGTGGCGAAAGGGCGGTGGCAAAAGGAGGGGGCGAGGAAGGGGTGGGAGAGGGTGTCGCGGTAGAGCGCGAGACGGGGCGGCAGACGACGGCGTCACGGAGAGGGGAGGCGAGGACAACACATTTATAACCCTCGCCGTCCCCTCTTGATCCCTAAAAAAACACCGCGCGCATCGCCGCCCCCCTCACCGCCCCTCTCCGTATATACGTTTTTTTGTTAATTATCAAATTTTACGTGTTTTTTTGTTAATTATCAAGTTTTAAGTTATTTACCGTTTTTGTTAAACTAAGTTATTTACCGTTTTTGTTAATTATCAAATTTTACCGTTTTTTTTGTTAATTAACTAGTTAAAAAATTCTCTCTCTCTCTCTCTGCTCTCTCTCTCTCTCTCTGCTCTCTGCTCTCTCTCTCT
>NW_025309878.1:0-646 GCF_018294505.1 Triticum aestivum
AGACAGGGTGGGAATGGTGTCACGTCCTCGTCTCACATGCTCGTCTCGGCGTCCGTCATCGCTACCGCGACGATGTCCTCCTCGACTCGCGTTACGCTAAGACAGGGTAGGAATGGTGTCACGTGCTTGTCTCGGCGTTCGTCGTAGCTACCGTGACGACGTCCGCCTCGACTCGCGTTACGCTAAGACAGGGAGGGAATGGTGTCACGTGCTCGTCTCGGCGTCCGTCGTCGCTACCATGACGACATCCGCCTCGACTCATGTTATGCTAAGACAGGGTGGCAATGGTGTCACGTGCTCGTCTCGGCTTCCGTCGTCGCTACCGCGACGATGTCCGCCTCGACTCGCGATATGCTAAGACAGGGTGGGAATGGTGTCACATGCTCGTCTCGGCGTCCGTCATCGCTACCGCGACGACGTCCGCCTCGACTCGCGTTACGCTAAGACAGGGTGGCGGTGGTGTCACGTGCTCATCTCGGCGTTCATCGTCGCTACCACGACGACGTCCGCCTCGACTCGCGTTATGCTAAGACAGGGTGGCAGTGGT
This sequence comes from Triticum aestivum, assembly GCF_018294505.1. NCBI lineage: Eukaryota > Viridiplantae > Streptophyta > Magnoliopsida > Poales > Poaceae > Triticum > Triticum aestivum. The sequence continues at coordinate 548 of NW_025309878.1, forward strand.
GTCACGTGCTCGTCTCGGCGTCCGTCGTCGCTACCGCGATGACGTCCGTCTCGACTCGCGTTACGCTAAGACAGGGTGGCAGTGGTGTCACGTGCTCGT
>NW_025309879.1:0-646 GCF_018294505.1 Triticum aestivum
GGAGGGTTACGGCAAAAACTGGATGCACTTCGTGTACAAAACGGACAATCTCTTTCAAACTATCAGGATTTCATACGGAAACTCGTCTGTTACAAAGGGATTTCATTTTTTAAACTTATTTGAACTCCTGACTTTTTGTGTGTTCAAAATGCACCATTCGAAGCCACATCATCATTTTTCAATCCTTTCTGACTTCATTGGTAATTTTTCATGCATTTACTAATTATTTTGAGCTATAAGACCCTAAAATTGAAAAGCATTTCAAATGAACTCTGAAAAGGTGAAAAGTTCGCATGGTATCATCATTTCATCCACATAGCATGTGCAAGAAAGTTGGGAGGGTTACGGCAAAAACTGGATGCACTTCGTGTACAAAACGGACAATCTCTTTCAAAGTATCAGGATTTCATACAGAAACTCGTCTGTTACAAAGGGATTTCATTTTTTTAAACTTATTTGAACTCCTGACTTTTTGTGTGTTCAAAATGCACCATTCAAAGCAACATCATCATTTTTCAATCCTTTCTGACTTCATTTGTTATTTTTCATGCATTTACTAATTATTTTGTGCTATAAGACCCTAAAATTGAAAAGCATTTGAAATGAACTTTGAAAAGGTTGAAAGTTGGCATGGTATCATCATATC
>NW_025309880.1:0-646 GCF_018294505.1 Triticum aestivum
TGAACACACAAAAAGTCAGGAGTTCAAATAAGTTTTAAAAAATGAAATCCCTTTGTAACAGACGAGTTTCCGTATGAAATCCGGATACTTTGAAAGAGATTGTCCGTTTTGTACACGAAGTGCATCCAGATTTTGCCGTAACCCTTTGAACTTTCTTGCACATGCAATGTGGATGAAATGATGATACCATGCCAACTTTCAACCTTTTCAGAGTTCATTTGTAACGCTTTTCAATTTTAGCGTCTTATAGCACAAAATAATTAGTAAATGCATGAAAAATAACAAATGAAGTCAGAAAGGATTGAAAAATGATGATGTTGCTTTGAATGGTGCATTTTGAACACACAAAAAGTCAGGAGTTCAAATAAGTATAAAAAAATGAAATCCCTTTGTACCAAACGAGTTTCCGTATGAAATCCTGATAGTTTGAAAGAGATTGTCCGTTTTCTACACGAAGGGCATCCAGTTTTTGCCGTAACCCTCCCAACTTTCTTGCACATGCTATGTGGATGAAATGATGATACCATGCCAACTTGCAACCTTTTCAGAGTTCATTTGAAATGCTTTTAAATTTTAGGGTATTATAGCTCAAAATAAATAGTAAATGCATGAAAAATAACAAATGAAGTCAGAAAGGATTGAAAAA
>NW_025309881.1:0-646 GCF_018294505.1 Triticum aestivum
CCTTGTACGTATTCGATTAGGACTCGTTAATGGGCTCCATCGATATATATACTAGCCGTAAACCCAACCCAATATTACGTAGAGAGAGAGAGAATCAAACAATACGTCGGACATGGATGCGAGTTGTGCGACAGCGAGGAAAGAGAAAGAAGAGAGGGAGTATATATCAATGCGCATCCAGAAATATGAGAGGGAGGGATGCCGGAGGCTCCTCAGCGATCAGGCACTTTCGGCCGTCGGATCGAAAGTCCCTCGCGATACTGACCGTCCGATCTCGGGCCCGACCGCCGTGAGCCGTACGATCTCGAACCCGATCGACCTGGGCCGTTGGATAAAATTTCAATGGCAACAAAACGTAAATACTTTGCCCCCACCAGGGTATTTTGGCCATTTCACATAGAGGCCTATAAAAGCGAATAGCTCCGGTGGCAAGCCCTAGCCGCCTCCTCCCCACACTCGTCCCCCGCCCGAGCGTCCTAGCCGTCGCTCCACCCCCTCCCGACTCGCCGCCTCCCTCATCCTCCCCCTCGCGCCCTCCCCCTCGCGCCGCCTCCCTCATCCTCCCCCTCGCGCCGCCTCCCTCATCCTCCCCCTCGCGCCGCGCCCAGAGCGTCTCACCTGGACACGGCGACCAGGGCTCGCCGAG
>NW_025309882.1:0-646 GCF_018294505.1 Triticum aestivum
GGTCAATTTTCTCTTACACTAAATGATCCAACACTTTTAGAAGCAATTTGTATTGCCTTATTGCTCCGATGACAACTTACTTGAAGGGTCTGACTCAATCCGTAGATAGGTATGGTGGACTTCAAAACAAGATGTTAGTTTAAGGGTTCTTGGATGCACAAGTAGCATCCTCTACTTAGTGCGGAATTTTTGGCTAGCAAAGATGGGGGGCAAGCACCACATGTTAAAGGATCTATGAAAATATAACTTATATGTGAATATGAACAAACATAAATCATTATGTTGTTTTCCTTGTCCAGCGTCAACAATTTTGGCATATAATATTTTGATGGGGGCTCAAAATCACAAAAGATGTCCAAGATAGTGTATTTGCATGTGAATCTTCTCTTCCCTTATTAATTAATTCATGAATTGCATCATTGACCAATGTTATGTTTGTAAATCTCCAATAGAATTTTCTACTTATACTCCTCCTTATGTGATGTCATTACTTACCATAAGATTAGCATATGATATTTTTCATTTATTTCCTTTCCTTATATTGAACATGGAAGTAAAGAAAACAAAACTCAAACTAAACTTTATTATAAATCTCGCACACGATTACAAGGATAGATTACTAAGCAAACACTCGAAAAGAAATGAT
>NW_025309883.1:0-646 GCF_018294505.1 Triticum aestivum
GAATTGGATGCTATTTCTCAGATTCCAGTCGTTTGTGAGTACCAAGATGTCTTTCCAGAAGAGCTTCCGGGTATGCCTCCTCATCGGCCAGTCGAGTTCGTTATTGATCTTGAGCCTGGAACAGAACCCGTTTGCAAGCGTCCATACAAGCTTGGACCCAAGGAGCTGAAGGAATTGAAGAAGCAGCTCGATGAACAAGAGCGTCTGGGTTTGATCAGACCGAGTTCTTCCCCATGGGGTTGTGGAGTTCTTTTTGTCCAGAAGAAGGATGGCACGGACCGACTTTGTGTCGATTACCGTCCATTGAACAAGAAGACAATCAAGAACAAGTATCCACTTCCCAACATCAATGAGCTTTTCGAGCAACTCAAAGGGGCTAAAGTTTTCTCCAAGCTTGACCTTCGTATGGTTATCATCAGATTCGCATTCGTGAAGAAGATATCCCCAAGACAGCATTCAGAACAAGCTATGGTTCTTATGAATATACTGTCATGTCTTTCGGCCTTGTCAATGCTCCTCCAACGTTCTCTCGCATGATGAACTTTATCTTCAACCCCTACACCAATGAATTTGTTCTGGTGTATCTCGATGATATCTTGGTCTTCTCCAAGAATAAGAAGGATCATGCCAAACATTTGCGATTGGT
>NW_025309884.1:0-646 GCF_018294505.1 Triticum aestivum
ACATTCCAAAAACCCGATTATAGGCAATTTACTCTGAGTGGTTTTGCTGTGCATTTGAAGCTGCCTACCTTTAAGGGGGTGCAATATAAGAGGTGGCGCACGAGAGCAGTCTACTAGTTTCAGACCATGTGCTGCTATGATGCCACTAAGGGCAAGCCTGAGGGCGATCTTAATCCAGCACAACTGGAAGCTTTTGAGAAGATCGATACTCTCTTTAAAGGCACTCTTCTGAGTGTTCTTGATGATTCCATTGTGGATTCGTATATGTCGTTTCACAACGGCAAATACAGGTGGGCTGCGCTCGAGGCCAAGTTTGGTGCCTCGGACGCTGGCAGCGAGTTGTACGTCATGAAGCAATTCTATGAGTACAAGATGACTGATGAGCGCTCTGTTGTACAGCAGGCTCATGAGATACAGTCACTCGCCAAGGAACTTGAGTACTTCAACTGTGTGTTGCCGGACAAATTTGTTGCCGGGGGCATCATTGTCAAGCTTCCACCTTCGTGGAACAATTTTGCTACTTCCCTAAAACACAAGAGACAGGAGTTTTCTGTGGCCGATCTCATTGGTTCTCTTGATGTTGAAGAGAAGGCAAGAGCAAAAGACAAACGTGCTCGAGTTGTTGAGGGAGCTTATAGTGCCCACA
>NW_025309885.1:0-646 GCF_018294505.1 Triticum aestivum
ATTTCATCCACATAGCATGTGAAAGAAAGTAGGGAGGGTTAAAACAAAAATTAGATGCACTTCGTGTACGAAATGGACAATCTCTTTCGAAGTATCAGGGTTTCATACGGAAACTCATCTGTTACAAAGGGATTTCAATTTTTGAACTTATTTGAACTCCAGACTTTTTGTGTGTTCAAAATGCACTATTCAAAGCCACATCATCAATTTTCATCCCTTTCTGACTTCATTTGTTATTTTTCATCCATTTACTTATTATTTTGAGCTATAAGACCCTAAAATTGAAAAGCATTTCAAATGAACTCTGAAAAGGTTGAAAGTTGGCATGGTGTCATCATTTCATCCACATAGCATATGCAAGAAAGTTGAGAGGGTTACGGCAAAAATTGGATGCACTGCGTGTACAAAATGGACAATCTCTTTCGAAGTATCAGGGTTACATACGGAAACTCGTCTGTTACAAAGGGATTTCATTTTTTCAAACTTATTTGAACTCCTGACTTTTTGTGTGTTCAAAATGCACCATTCAAAGCCACATCATCAATTTTTAACCCTTTCTGACTTCATTTGTTATTTTTCATGCATTTACTGCTTATTTTGAGCTATAAGACCCTGAAATTGAAAAGCATTTCAAATGAACTCTCAA
>NW_025309886.1:0-646 GCF_018294505.1 Triticum aestivum
TTACCATATAGATAAAAAGGTAGCCCCCGAGTGCTCCTCGGGGGTCCTGTTGTCTTTGCATAACACAAAAGGTAGCATGGTACATACAGTGCATCAACTGTAAAATTGACGGAGAAGATTCGTGTTCCATGGGCGCTCCGTTTCCTTGCCGGAATCGTCCCTCTTGCATGCCCTGGGCTTCTGTGTGTCGATGAGGTAGTAGGAGTCGTTGCCCAGGGCCTTGCTGATGATGAAAGGCCCCTCCCAAGGGGTCGAGATCTTGTGCTGGCCGGCTGTTCGCTGGATCAGCCGGAGCACAAGGTCCCCCTTGCAGAAGGATCATGGCCTGACCTGCTGGTTGTTGTAGCGGCGTAGGCTCTACTAGTAGATGGCGGACCGGCTGAGTGCCAGTAGCCGGGCCTGTTCTAGCAGATCGACGCTGTCTTCTCGCGCCTCCTTCGCTTCCGCCTCTGTGTACATGGTGACGCGAGGCGAGTCAAACTCGATGTCAGTTGAGATGACGGCCTCGGCCCCGTACACCAGGAAGAAATGAGTGAAGCCGGTTTCTTTGTTCGGTGTAGTCCGGAGATTCCAAAGGATAGCCGGAAGCTCCTGGATCCAGCAGCCGGCCGAGCACTCCAGCGGCTCGACCAGTCGGGGCTTGATG
>NW_025309887.1:0-646 GCF_018294505.1 Triticum aestivum
AAAAAACTCCATAGCTGCCTGCTCCTTGCAAAAAGAATCTGGATCTAAAATAGTCTAGTGTTTGCAGGAGCCCTTTTGGGAGTTGGAAGAAAGAAAGCATATAGAGAATCATATTTGTGAGGAAAGAGTTAATCAAAACCAGTCGTGCTCCAACTAAGAGCACCTTGCCTTTCCATCTGCTCAACCGTTCCTCCAAAGGCTCCTCTACATACTTCCACTCTGTAATGGTGAGACGGTGATAGCGGATCAGTATTCCCTTCTTTTGCTCTTGATTATCTCTGTCTTTCATTCATTAGCATCTAAAACAGCAGCAGTCGATGGTTTGGTACTCAATGTCCGACATTTGAAACCCCATATGTATATGCCTTAGGGAGTGTGCTTCTGGATGCCTTGCATTCCCAACACGTCGTACGCACCGGACCTTTCTTGGCTTCCTTGCTCTATCTTTCTAGCAACTCTCCAGTCAATTTGGCCATTTTCGAGAGCATGTGATAGGTAGGAGGGTGGTATGATGAAGAATATGTGGCAAGGGAATATTTTGTTGTGGTTAGAGTCAACAGTTTTAAAATTGATGGCCACCTTTATAAAGTTGGTTGGTACATTATTTATATACTTTAACCTCGAATCAATGTCATATCTTTTTTTT
>NW_025309888.1:0-646 GCF_018294505.1 Triticum aestivum
TTCGTTAATCATGGAAATCACTCCGGGACCACAATACAGTGAGTTATAGTCCACGAAACGGCCAGAATCGGCCAAAACTGTGAGTGATGATGACCGACACGTAAGCGCACCTTGGGGTTCGACAACCATGGATATCGCTTCTGGACCCAAAACAACGAGTGATAGTCCACGAAACGGGCCAAAATCAGTGAAAACTGTGAGTGTTGATGACTGACACGTAAACGCACCTCAGGGTTCATTAATCATTGAAATCACTCCGGGACCCCGAAACATTGAGTAATAGACCACGAAACGGGCCAGAATTGGCCAAATCTGTGGGTGTTGATGACCGACGCGTAAACGCACCCCAGGGTTCGTTAATCGTGGAAATCACTCCGGGACCCAAAAACAGTGAGTAATAGTCCGCGAAACGGGCCAGAATCGGCCAAAACTATGAGTGTTGATGACCGACACGTAAGCGCACCTTGGTGTTCGACAACCATGGATATCACTTCGGGACCCCAAAACAATGTGTAATAGTCCATGAAACGGGCCAGAATCAGCCAAAACTATGAGTGTTGATGACCGACACGTAAAGGCACCTCGGGGTTCATTAATCGAGGAAATCACTCCGGGACCCCCAAAATGGTGCGTAATAGTCCATGAA
>NW_025309889.1:0-646 GCF_018294505.1 Triticum aestivum
TGGAACCAGGTACTTTTGTGCTTCGGTTAACTCAACCACCCGTTGAACCATAAACAGAGCAGAACAAGCGGAGGAAATCAGGCCCCGACAAGTACTTTCCCACCGAGCTCCCAGGGGCTGCTGGCAAAGATGTTGCGTGGACAATGAGCCTGCCATGGGGTAACCGACTCCGACAGGGCGTCAAGCCCTGGCCGTAGAGACAGCCACTCCCATGGCAGAGGAAATGTGTTTAGTCCTTGTCGTCGAGCCCCAGGCTCCGGCATGGGCACAACATACCATTCGATTCCTCCAAACAAGGGAGCTTCCTGAGGAGTAGGAAGAAGCAGAGAAAGTAGCCCGTCGGTCTGCCATGTATCACTTTGTTGACAACGTTCAGTACAAAAAAGACCAAATGGCGTGAAATTGAAGTGCATTCGCCGGGAGGAAGGACTAGAGCTATTGGTAGAGATACATGGAGGCATATGTGGCTCCCACATAGGGTCGAGGGCCCTTGCTGGCAAGGCCTTCCGGCAAGGTTTCTTCTGGCCTACTGCCCTCCAGGATGCAACGACACTAGTAACCAAGTGTGAAGCATGTCAGTTCCATTCAAAGAAGCTTCATCAGCCAGCTCAATGCCTTCAAACATTCCCTCTCTCCTAGCCATTTT
>NW_025309890.1:0-646 GCF_018294505.1 Triticum aestivum
CACCGAGGCCCCCCCTGTCGGGGGCGTGGGCGAAGAATCGTCCGAGGAGGAGGCCGAGGCTGGCGATCCCTCGGCTTCAAAGAAAAAGATGTGTCCTGCATCGGGCTTCGGCGAGCCGGTCCAGTTCGGCAGGGCCGAGCCTCGGCAAGGGGATCAGGGGGAGACCACGGGGGTGACGAGGGCCGCAACGGCGAAGAAGAAGGCCGTGGTGGCGAAGAAGAAGGCGATCGCCTCTTCTTCATACGAACGCTACCGAACTCCATCGCCTTCCCCTCGTCCTGCAAGCGCCGGCACGGAGGTTGCCTTTGATTTTTCATCCCTCAACCCGAGGCGGAAGAGGAAGTCAGCAAAAGAGGAGGTGGAGGACGAGTAAGCGTTCTACCCCTCGCCGTTTCCGTCCTCTCCAATCGTGCCGCCTCCCTTGATTCGCTTTTGTCTTTGCAGAGAAATGGTGACGCTGGCCCAGCGGGCAGCAAAGAGGGCCAAGGCCTCGACAACCAGCCAGCCCCCGGTGGGTTCCTCCAAGGTGCAGCTGGTGGTAGAGAGCAGCCCGTACAATAGCCTGTGGCGCAGCCCCCGGCTCAGCCCCTAGCGTGCGTTCACCACCTAATACCCATCAACATGCGCTAGGGTGTGACTTTTTTTT
>NW_025309891.1:0-646 GCF_018294505.1 Triticum aestivum
TTACAGACTAGTTCTTGTATAGTTGCATTCGATTTTTTCCATTCTACTTCACTAAACATCTCCATATGAGATCCAATTACTTGTTGGGAAATGCAAGAGACCTCGGTTACGATGATGCACTATGTCCATAGCTTGGACTTTGTGTATGTTCTCGGAATGCGTTTGTCGAGTGCCCATTAAGAAAGTTTCTACACAAGTTTCTGAACGAACTCCTTAAGAAAAGTAATCCAAAAGTTCCCTATGAAAGAATCCTTTGAAGCATCTGGTCCTCACAAACGTTTTGACTACTTGTGGAGCCAAAACGGAATCCGTATGAGTCAGATATCCATGTTTCAGTTAACACTGCGCAAAACTGATTCCGTACGACAGTTACAGACTAGTTCTTGTGTAGTTGCATTCGATTTTTTCCATTCTACTTTACTAAACATCTCCATATGAGATCCAATTACTTGTAGGGAAATGCAAGAGACCTCAGTTATGATGAGGCACTAGGTCCATAGCTGGGACTTTGTGTATGTTCTCGAAATGCGTTTGTCGAGTGCTCATTAAGAGTGTTTCTATACAAGTTTCTGAACGAACACCTTAAGAAAAGTTCTCAAAAATTCCCTATGAAAGAATCATTTGAAGCATCTGGTCGTCAGAAACG
>NW_025309892.1:0-646 GCF_018294505.1 Triticum aestivum
GACGAGTACGACTCCATCAACCCCGTTCACTTGAACGCTTCCGCTTAGCGATCTACAAGGGTATGTAGATGCACTCTCCTTCTACTCGTTGCTGGTCTCTCCATAGATAGATCTTGGTGATTCGTAGGAAATTTTTTGAATTTCTGCTACGTTCCCCAACACCTATTCTTCCTTAGATAGCATGTCAAACTGCCTTTAGGATCCTATGCACATTAGATAGCATTGTTGGTCTTCATTTACAATTAATCAGGGGTGGCAAGGTTGAAGCTCGCGGATGTATGTACTTTTGTACAGAGCAAATGCATGTTGCTATGAATCAGGGGTGGCAAGGTCGACAAACTGGGTCATGGGAGACATGTTGCTGATGACAATAACAATGGACCGATTGATAGTTGGGTTATTCAAAATGGTAGTTCGGAACATGAAACATGACCAGAGTCAATTGATCTGGGTGAATAACACAAACTTCAGATTATTAGTGCATACTGAAATTTAAAAGTATAATACGAAAAAAATAACATTATTCATTGTCACTTATGATGCCACGGCCTGAATAGATTTTGTGTCATGCAACTTGACATCATCGGTCAAACATAGTACGTGCTAGATATATCATTGATTACTGTTTAGGCATCTGGATATTAAA
>NW_025309893.1:0-646 GCF_018294505.1 Triticum aestivum
CGTAGGTCTGTGGTAAACTACTCACAACTCATCGGAGGGGCTATGGTGTTGATGTAGAAGCCCTCCGTGGTCGATTCCCCCTCCGGCAGAGCGCCGACGAAGGCTCCAAGTTGGGATCTTGCGGATACAAAAGGTTAAGGCGGTGGAAATTGTGTTTTGTTGGTTCCCTGGATGTTTTCGGGGTGCGTAGGCTTATATAGGAGGAAGAAGTACATCAGTGGCCGCCCGAAGGGCCCACGAGACAGGGGGCGCGCCCTATAGGGGGGCGCGCCCTAACCTCTCGTGGCCGCCTCGGCTGCTTCTTGACTTGCACTCCAAGTCCTTTGGATCATGTTTGTTCCAAAAATCACGCTCCCGAAGGTTTCATTCCATTTGGACTCCGTTTGATATTCCTTTTCTTGGAAATACTGAAATAGGCAAAAAAATAGCAATACGGGTTGGGCCTCCGGTTAGTAGGTTAGTCCCAAATATGATACAAATGTGTAAAATAAAGCCCATAAACATCCAAAAGGGGTGATATAATAGCATGAAACAATCAAAAATTATAGATACGTTGGAGATGTATCACTCCATGAAACTTATTTTTGGAATTAGTAAGAATTATTGAGTGGAAGAAACACCTCAGGGGGCCCACACCCTGGCCAGG
>NW_025309894.1:0-646 GCF_018294505.1 Triticum aestivum
AGTCTGGCATGACCTTCCTGCTAGCACGGTCCAAAATTAGTTGAAACTGGATACGAATGATCCCGCGGGCGGCAAAATCTCCCGCCTCCTTCTAAAATTTCCGCCACCTTAGTCTTTAGCATGCGAAATCCCCCTTTTGTCCTTGGTGCACGGAGACCAACAGTTACAATACCGCCCTCATCTACATGATAGGTCGGGACTGCTTTGGTAACTTCCGGTTCCCCCACTACACGGCACCCTCATTTCCTCTCCCCCTCCCGCAAAAATGACTAACTCCACAGCACCAGAGCATCTTACATCACGCCGTCCGTACTTCATCGCCCTTTCTCCCCTCCCCTCTCGAAACCCTAGACTGCTCATCCACCGGCGTACGATAGCCCATTCACTGCCAGCGGTGTCCACCTCACCAGATCTGCTTCTGCGGCCGCATCTACCCCTCCCACCTCCCCTAGAAAAAAGTAGATTGCTCATCCACCACTGTACCACAGCCCATTCAGTGCCAGCCTTGTCCATGGCACCGGATCTGATTCGCCGGTACTCTCGTCAACCGCCGCGCATCTGAAGCGGCTCATACGTACTCCCCATCGGAGACGCTTCGTCCACACCCCCTGGAGCCGCCCACCGACGCCCCCGTCGGCGGCCTCTG
>NW_025309895.1:0-646 GCF_018294505.1 Triticum aestivum
GGGGCTGCGCCTTGAGTTATGTTGTATTGCAGCCCTCCCCTCACCCCTCTATATATAGGGGAAAGGGCAAGGGGGGCCGGCCCTCTAGGGAAAACCCTAGGGGGGGCGGCGGCCAAAGGGTGGGGGGCTTGCCCCCCAAGCAAAGGGGGTGCGCCTCCTTTAGGGTTCCCCCCCACCCCTAGGCGCATGGGCCCAAGGAGGGGGGGCGCCAAGCCCACTAGGGGCTGGCTGCTATACCCACGCAGCCCAAGTGGCCCCCCGGGAGGGGTGGCCCCTCCCGATGGACCCCCGGAACCCTTCCGGTGGTCCCGGTACAATACCGGTATAACCCGGAAACTTTCCGGTGCCCGTTTAACAACTTCCCATATATAAAACTTTACCTCCGGACCATTCCGGAACTCCTCGTGACGTCCGGGATCTCATCCGGGACTCTGAACAACATTCGGTAGTCACATACTAGTCTTCCTAATAACCCTAGCGTCACCGAACCTTAAGTGTGTAGACCCTACGGGCTCGGGAGACATGCAGACATGACCGAGACCACTCTCGGGCAATAACCAACAACGGGGTCTGGATAGCCATGTTGGCTCCCACATGCTCCTCGATGATTTCATCGGTTGAACCACGATGTCGAGGATTCGATCAA
>NW_025309896.1:0-646 GCF_018294505.1 Triticum aestivum
ACGTTGCTTTGAATGGTGCGTACGGAATGCAAAAAAAGTGTGGAGTTGTAATAAGTTTGAAAAAATGAAGTGCCAGTGTAACAGATGAGTTCTCGTCCGAAACCCTGATACTCCGAAAGAGATTTTCCAGTTTGTACATGAAGTGCGTCCAGTTTTTGCCGTAACCCTCTCTACTCTTTTGCACATCCTATATGGGTGAAATGATGATACCATGCTAAGTTTCGGCATTTTCAGAGTTCATTTTGTAGTGATTTTCAATTTCACGGTCATATAGCTCTCTAAACAAATCGGTAAATGACTAAAAAATAGCAAATGATGTCAGAAAGTTTTGAAAATTGATGACGTTGCTTTGAATGGTGTGTACGGAATGCAAAAAAAGTGTGGAGTTGTAATAAGTTTAAAAAAATGAAGTGCAAATGTAACGGATGAGTTCTCGTCAGAAACCCTGATACTTCGAAAGAGATTGTCCAGTTTGTACACGAAGTGCGTCCAGTTTTTGCCGTAACCCTCTCTACTCTTTTGCACATGCTATGTGGGTGAAATGATGACACCATGCCAAGTTTCGACATTTTCAGAGTTCATTTTGTAGTGATTTTCAATTTCACGGTCATTTAGCTCTCTAAACAAATCGGTAAATGACTAAAAA
>NW_025309897.1:0-646 GCF_018294505.1 Triticum aestivum
AATTAATTAACTTAATTAATTATGTTTAATAAACCTAATTAAATAACTAACCTAACTAATCTGTTAATTAATCTAATTAACATGGTTAATTAGTTAACACACAATGACAGTGGGACCCACATGTCAGTTTGACTAGGTCAACTGACTAGTTGACTGCTGACATCACCCTGACATAATGCTGATGTCATAATTCCATTTTCGGGTTAAATTAAATAATTAATTAAATTCTAGAAATTAATTAAATATTTAAAAAATCATATCTTTTAATCCGTAACTCGGATTAAAATACTTTCTACATGAAAGTTGCTCAGAACGACGAGACAAACCCGGATACGCAGCCCGTTCGTCCACCACACACCTCTAACATACCAAACACGCAACTTTCCCCCTCCGGCTCCTCTGCCCGAAAACACGGAACACCGGGAATACTTTCCCGGATGATTTCCCCCTTCGCCAGCATCACCTCATACTGCGTTAGGACACACCTAGCACCGCTCTTTGTCATGTCTTGCGTCGTCTTGCTTATGTTTGCACTGTATTTATTGTTTCTTCCCCCTCTTCTCTTCGGTAGACTACGAGACCGACGCTGCTGCTGACTAGTTCGACTACGGAGTTGACGACCCCTCTCTCTTGCCAGAGCAACCAG
>NW_025309898.1:0-646 GCF_018294505.1 Triticum aestivum
GAAAGTGTTGAAAATTGATGACGTCGCTTTGAATGGTGCGTACGGAACGAAAAAAAAGTCTGGAGTTGTAATAAGTTTAAAAAAATGAAGTGCCAGTGTAACAGATGAGTTCTCGTCCAAAACCCTGCTACTCCGAAAGAGATTGTCCAGTTTGTACACGACGTGCGTCCAGTTTTTGCCGTAACCCTCTCTACTCTTTTGAACATGCTATGTGGGTGAAATGATGATACCATGCCAAGTTTCGACATTATCAGAGTTCATTTTGTAGTGATTTTCAATTTCACGGTCATTTAGCTCTCTAAACAAATCGGTAAATGACTAAAAAAATAGCAAATGATGTCAGAATGTTTTGAAAATTGATGACGTCGCTTTGAATGGTGCGTACGGAACGCAAAAAAAGTCTGGAGTTGTAATAAGTTAAAAAAATGAAGTGCGAGTGTAACAGATGAGTTCTCGTCCGAAACCCTGATACTCCGAAAGAGATTGTCCAGTTTGTACACGAAGGGCATCCAGTTTTTGCCGTAACCCTCTCTACTCTTTTGCACATGCTATGTGGGTGAAATGATGATACCATGCCAAGTTTCGACATTTTCAGAGTTCATTTTGTAGTGATTTTCAATTTCACGGTCATTTAGCTCTCTAAACA
>NW_025309899.1:0-646 GCF_018294505.1 Triticum aestivum
GCCGCCGACCCCCCGCACCCTCGATTCCCCTACTCAACCGCCGCCGCCGACCCCCCGCACCCCGCGCACCGTCTTATAAAGAAAATAAGTATCAAACAGCTTTTTAAATGCTACTGTCTTATAAAAAAATATTACTGTTATTATTTAAACAAGTTTGAACATATTTAAACACAAATAAGTATGAAACAACTTTTTAAATGCTAAAAAAAAATTTGTGGAGCCTGGGAGTCGAACCCAGGACCTCCTGGTGTGAGAATTGGCTGCTGACCAGTCGAGCTAGTAGAGGGGACTTAATGTGGATCAGTTCTGGTGGTACATAACCTGTTGTCTCGAGTTGAAATAAAAAAAAATACTAATGGCGCACCACGGTGAGGTGCGCCATTAGTATGGACATGCTAATGGCGCACCACGGTGAGGTGCGCCATTAGTATTGTGCCCCTTCGCCCGATCCCCCTTCCCTCTCCCCCTTCGCCCGATCCCCCCTTTCCCTCTCCCCCTCGCCAGTTCCCTCTCCCTCTCGATCCACCGCCGCCGCCGCCGCTGCCCTGACCCTCCCCCTCGCCCTCGCCCTCGCCCTCTCCCTCCCTCGCCCTCTCCTCGCCTTCCCTCTCCCTCTCCCTCTCCCTCGCCCTAGATCCCCTTCCCC
>NW_025309900.1:0-646 GCF_018294505.1 Triticum aestivum
CCACATCATAAATTTTCATCCCTTTCTGACTTCATTTGTAATTTTTCATGCATTTATTGTTTATTTTGAGCTATAAGATCCTGAAATTGGAAAGCATTTCAAATGAACTCTCAAAAGGTTGAAAGTTGGCATGGTATCATCATTTGACCCACATAGCATGTGCAAGAATGTAGAGAGGGTTACGGAAAAAACTGGATGCACTTCGTGTACAAAACGGACAATCTCTTTCGAAGTATCAGGGTTTCATACGGATCCTTGTCTGTTACAAAGGGGTTTCAATTTTTTTGAACTTATTTGAACTCCATAGTTTTTCTGTGCTCAAAATGCACCATTCAAAGCCGCATCATCAATTTTCAACCCTTTCTGACTTCATTTGTTATTTTCATGTATTTACTGATTATTTTGAGCTATAAGACCCAGAAATTGCAAAGCATTTCAAATGAACTCTGAAAAGGTTGAAAGTTGGCATGGTATCATCATTTGACCCACATATCATGTGCAAGAAAGTAGAGAGGGTTACGGTAAAAACTGGATGCACTTCGTGTACAAAACGGACAATCTCTTTCGAAGTATCAAGGTTTCATACGGAAACTCATCTGTTACAAAGGGGTTTCATTTTTTTGAACTTATTTGAACTCCATAGTTT
>NW_025309901.1:0-646 GCF_018294505.1 Triticum aestivum
ATACCTCCACCCATTAGTCCCGATTCAATCTAGAACCGGGACCAATGCGCCTCCACGTGGCCCTGTGCGCCCACCCCAGTCAGGGGGCCTTTGGTCCCGGTTGGTGGCACCAACCGGGACCAAAATGCATCCACGCGTCAGCATTCCAGTTGCTGGGGTTTTTGTGTTTTTTTTTGAAAGGAGGGGAGGTTGGGGGTTTTGGGGGGTTAAATTAATTAGGTGTTTCATATATTGTGTTAGCTAGCTAATTAATAGAGAGAAGTGTCCTCTCTTATGTCCGTGCTTGGACGCTACGTACTATATATACATAAGTGATCGAGAGAACCATTCAGTACAGAAGTTCGTCATGCATACCGAGAGAAGTGATCGATCGACCTCTCCTTCTCCGAGAGGTTGGTCGAACAACAAGTTTTCGTATCATGTATCCGACGCTACTGGCTACATACATGTACAATATGTATAAGATCTCTTATAATTACAAACCCCTAGCTAGCATTTGAAATCAATTTCCACATGGTATTCTCCGGTTTTACTGATGACGTGGTCAAGAAAGAATCCCGCCAATTCCTCTTGAATTGCTTTCATGCGATCTGGTTCTAGGAGTTCATTCCGCATCTGCCACGTCTAATTTGAAGAAGGGGGTTAA
>NW_025309902.1:0-646 GCF_018294505.1 Triticum aestivum
TTCGTGTACAAAACGGACAATCTCTTTCAAAGTATCAGGATTTCATCCGGAAACTCGTCTGTTACAAAGGGATTTCATTTTTTAAAACTTATTTGAACTCCTGACTTTTTGTGTGTTCAAAATGCACCATTCAAAGCCACATCATCATTTTTCAATCCTTTCTGACTTCATTTGTTATTTTTCATGCATTTACTAATTATTTTGAGCTATAAGACCCTAAAATTGAAAAGCATTTCAAATGAACTCTGAAAAGGTTGAAAGTTGTCATGATATCATCATTTCATCCACATAGCATGTGCAAGAAAGTTGAGAGGGTTACGGCATAAACTGGATGCACTTCGTGTACAAAACGGACAATCTCTTTCAAAGTATCAGGATTTCATCCGGCAACTCGTCTGTTACAAAGGGATTTCATTTTTTAAAACTTATGTGAACTCCTGACTTTTTATGTGTTCAAAATGCACCATTCAAAGCCACATCATCATTTGTCAATCCTTTCTGACTTCATTTGGTTATTTTTCATGCATTTACTAATTATTTTGAGCTATAAGACCCTAAAATTGAAAAGCATTTCAAATGAACTCTGAAAAGGTTGAAAGTTGGCATGATATCATCATTTCATCCACATAGCATGTGCAAGAAAGTT
>NW_025309903.1:0-646 GCF_018294505.1 Triticum aestivum
TCTTGTTCTCCCCCACCCTCGCTGGATCTGGATCGAGACCGATCCCCTCCCCCTTAGTGCTCGTTCTGGATCGGGGCATGGAACCGCCGTCGCCAGCCACGATCGCCGGAGCCACCCCCTCGTCTACCTCCACCTCGCCGGACGCCTCTTCATCATCTCGTCCCCGCCGCCCGAAGCTCCTCCGCCCCGACCCGACGCCGTCGCCCGTCGTCGTCAGACCACCTCGTTGGACCGCCTTCGTCGCCCGCTTCCTCGTCCTCCTCCTCGACGGCCTCACCAGGCCTCGTCGTCCCCCTTCTCTCCTCGCACGTGAGGACCCCTTCTCCTTCCCTCCTCTGCCCTCGCTCCCGCACGGTCCCCGTCCTCGTCCTCGCTCGCCTGGGGCACACTCGAACCCGCGGTCACCGCGCCCCCGTCTGTCCCGCGCTGCGTCTCGCTGCCGTCGTCGCCCCGTTCCCCTCCGCGCGGGCGCTCGCGCTCACAGCGCGTCGACCACGCCCGTCCATCGCGGCGCCCACCATGTTCACTGGCCACGCTCGCGGGCCTCTGGCCGTGCCAGTTGTCGCGCGCGCTCGCCCAGCCACGGCCCAGTGCGCGCCCGCTCACACCACCGCACCTCGCTGTGCCGCCCCGCTCCGGCCACTGT
>NW_025309904.1:0-645 GCF_018294505.1 Triticum aestivum
CAATGTTTTTCAAACTTTTTTGAACTCTAGCCTATTTTTGCCTTCACTATGCATCATTCAAAGCGATGTCATCAATTTCCAACATGTTCTGACATTTATTGCTGTTTTTCAATCATTTACCGATTTGTTTAGAGAGCTAAATGACGGTGAAATTGAAATTCACTACAACATGAAATCTGAAAATGTTGGAACTTGGCATGGTATCATCATTTCACCAGCATAGCATGTGCAAAAGAGTAGAGAGGGTCACGGCGAAAACTGGACGCACCTCGTGTACAAACTGGACAATCTCTTTCGGAGTATCAAGGTTTCGGACGAGAACTCATCTGTTACACGGGCACTTCAATGTTTTTAAAGTTTTTTGAACTCCAGCCTATTTTTGCGTTCAGTATGCATCACTCAAAGCGATGTCATCAATTTCCAACATGTTCTGACATCATTTGCTGTTTTCCAGTCATTTACAGATTTGTTTAGAGAGCTCAATGACGGTGAAATTGAAAATCACTACAAAATGAACTCTGAAAGTGTTGGAAATTGGCATGGTATCATCATTTCACCCGCATAGCATGTGCAAAAGAGTAGAGAGGGTCACGGAGAAAACTGGACGCACCTCGTGTACAAACTGGACAATCTCTTTCAATATTA
>NW_025309905.1:0-645 GCF_018294505.1 Triticum aestivum
ATGCCTTATTTGAATTTGGTCCAATGGGGTAACTTGGAGCTTGTCAAGTGTACTACCTAGACAAATTAATTCCAGCTAAGTTAAACTTTGTTTGACCACAGTTTTGTTGCCATCCAGAGGGTTAATAGAGTAGAAGTAACAAAAGCTAGCCAGCGCTACAGTAACATTCAGTTACTGTAGCAGCGGCAGCAGAGCAGCGAATCGCAGTGGCAGGGGTGGCCGCAAGCGCGGGCACGCGCGCCGGCGGGCAAAGCGAGGGAGGGGGGGGGGGCGACGAGAGCGGGGCTGCATGGCAGGTGTGGAGGCGGCCTGCAGTGGTGCCGGCGTCGAGAGGAGCGGCGCCGGGGTTCGGCCTAGCAGCGTACGGCGGGAGGGAGGCGAGCAGGCGCAGGGAAGGGCGCGGACGGCGAGCGCGGGTGTGATAGCGCAGCACGGACAAGCAGCGGCCCTAGCGGGCGTGGCCGGAGCTTCAGCCGTGTCGGCGGCCGGTGACGAGCGCGGCGGTAGCAAGTGCAACGGCGACAACGAGCTACGGTGGCGATGGTAGTAGCAGCAGGAAACAACGAACCAAGCCTACAGGAGAGGGGTTTCGACCGGGAGCTCACCGCGGAGGCACACGGAGGCCCGTTGGTGGCTTAGGAGCTG
>NW_025309906.1:0-645 GCF_018294505.1 Triticum aestivum
TTTTTTCATGCATTTACTGATTATTTTGAGCTATAAGACCCTGAAATTGAAAAGCATTTCAAATGAACTCTGAATAGGATGAAAGTTGGCCTGGTATCATAATTTGACCCACATAGAATGTGCAAGAATGTAGAGAGGGTTACGGCAAAAACTGGATGCACTTCGTGTACAAAACGGACAATCTCTTTCGAAGTATCAGGGTTTCATACAGAAACTCGTCTGTTACAAAGGGAATTCATTTTTTTGAACTTATTTGAACTCCATAGTTTTTCTGTGCTCAAAATGCACCATTAAAAGCCGCATCATCAATTTTCAACCCTTTCTGACTTCATTTGTTATTTTTCATGCATTTACTGATTATTTTGAGCTATAAGACCCTGAAATTGAAAAGCATTTCAAATGAACTCTGAAAAGGTTGAAAGTTGGCATGGTATCATCATTTGACCCACATAGCATGTGCAAGAAAGTAGAGAGGGTTACGGCAAAAACTGTATGCACTTCGTGTACAAAACGGACAATCTCTTTCAAAGTATTAGGGTTTCCTACGGAAACTTGTTTGTTACAAAGGGATTTCATTTTTTTTGAACTCATTTGAACTCCATAGTTTTTCTGTGTTCAAAATGCACCATTCAAAGCCGCATAATC
>NW_025309907.1:0-645 GCF_018294505.1 Triticum aestivum
GACACGGCACCCCGAGATCGACACGACACCCCGACCCCCGACACCTCCCGAAAAGGTGTTATTTGGCCTTCCAGAAGCCGACGGGGTCATATATTTGTGAATTATTAGTTAGGTCATATATCTTTCGATTTTGTTATGAAAAACATCATATATAATTGCGTTGATCGGGTAGTTTTAAATGTGCAGTTGTTTCATCGCTGCAAGGTTTGGTGTTCGACGACCTCGCCATGCGTTTGACGAGCTCTGCCCCTTCGTTCGTGGGTGAGCACAAATGACATGTCCTCCTCCCCCATTAATTATTTGATCTATTCCGATGAAACTTGATAGCTAGCTATATATGTGTCTTGAATCATCAGTATGCGTAACCAATATGTGTCTCCCGTTCGAAAGCGTCATAGTTATAAATATGCATGCATTTGCATATTTATAACCTTGATTCTTTCGAATTGTCCAACGCTATCCATGGACAGCCCGAGTATGTTTAGATTGGGTTCGTTTTCCCATATGCTTTGCTCCGGATCCGACGCATAAATTTCGTCAGTGCCTCCCCTGTTGTTCTCCGGGTACACATCCTCTCTGTTTATTGCAGAGACGTGTATCAGGAGAACAGCGGGGAGGTGCTGCCGAAATTTTGCGTAGGATCCG
>NW_025309908.1:0-645 GCF_018294505.1 Triticum aestivum
ATCATCATTTCGCCCGCATAGCAGGTGCAAAAGAGTAGAGAGGGTCACGGCGAAAACTGGACGCACCTCGTGCACAAAGTAGACAATCTCTTTCGGAGTATCAGGGTTTCGGACGAGAACTCATCTGTTACACGGGCACTTCAATGTTTTTTAAACTTATTTGTACTCCAGCCTATTTTTGCGTTCAGTATCCATCATTCAAAGCGACGTCATCAATTTCCAACACGTTCTGACATCATTTGCTGTTTTTCAGTCATTTACCGATTTATTTAGAGTGCTAAATGACGGTGAAATTGAAAATCACTACAAAATGAACTCTGGAAATGTTGGAACTTGGCATGGTATCATCATTTCTCCCGCATAGCATGTGCAAAAGAGTAGAGAGGGTCATGGCAAAAACTGGGCGCACCTCGTGTACAAACTGGACAATCTCTTTCAGAGTATCAGGGTTTCGGACGAGAACTCATCTGTTACACGGGCAGTTCAATGTTTTTTAAACTTATTTGTACTCCAGCCCATTTTTGCGTTCAGTATGCATCATTCAAAGCGACGTCAGCAATTTCCAACACGTTCTGACATCATTTGCTGTTTTTCAGTCATTTACCGATTTGTTTAGAGTGCTAAATGACGGTGAAATTGAAAATC
>NW_025309909.1:0-645 GCF_018294505.1 Triticum aestivum
CTGAAAAACAGAAAATGATGTCAGAACATGTTGGAAATTGATGACGTCGCTTTGAATGCTGCATACTTAACACAAAAGAAGTTTGGAGTTCAAATAAGTTTAAATAACATTGAAGTGCCCGTGTAACAGATGAGTTCTCGTCTGAAACCCTCATACTCCGAAAGAGATTGTCCAGTTTGTACACGAAGTGCTTCCAGTTTTTGTCGTGACCCTCTCCACTCTTTCGCACATGCTATGCGGGTGAAATGATGATACCATGCCAAGTTTTAACATTTTCACAGTTCATTTTGTAGTGATTTTCAATTTCACGGTCATTTAGCTCTCTAAACAATTAGGTAAATGACTGAAAAACAACAAATGATGTCAGAACTTGTTGGAAATTAATGTCGTCACTTTGAATGTTGCATACTTAACACAAAAGAAGTCCGGAGTTCAAATAAGTTTTAAAAACATTGAAGTGCCCATGTAACAGATGAGTTCTCGTCCGAAACCCTGATACTCCAAAAGAAATTGTCCAGTTTGTACACGAAGTGCGTCCAGTTTTTGCCGTGACCCTCTCTACTCTTTCGCACATGCTATGCGGGTGAAATGATGATACCATTCCAAGTTTCAACATTTTCACAGTTCATTTTGTAGTGATTTTCA
>NW_025309910.1:0-645 GCF_018294505.1 Triticum aestivum
AAACAGAAGAAAAACATAAGAAAAAAACAGAAGAAAAAAGGAAAAAGGAAAAAAGGAAGAAAAAAACAGAAGAAAAAAACAGAAGAAAAAGGAAGAAAAAAACAGAAGAAAAAAGGAAAAACAGAAGAAAAAAACAAACAGAAGAAAAACATAAGAAAAAAACAGAAGAAAAAAGGAAAAAGGAAAAAAGGAAGAAAAAAGAAAATATGCCACCTACTGGGCCACCACGGCCTGAATACGACTAGAAACCCATTAAAGGGCCAGGATTCAGGCCCGCAGAAGGCCCAGTAGGCCCACAGGCACACAGTGACAGAATAGGCCCGTAAGCCTGCATTTGAGAGGAGCTCGAAGTGGTAAGCGCAGCCGCGCTTATAAACCACTGTCGAAGCCTCTCGGCTAGCGAGGTGGGACTAAACATCCCACCGCACCGCGCCAGTTCTAGCACAGCCCTTTAGTCGCGGTTGGGGAGGCGGACCGCGACTAAAGGATACCTTTAGTCGCGGTTGGGGTGGCGGGCCGCGACTAAAGGGTACCTTTAGTCGCGGTCCGCCTCTCCAACCGCGACTAAAGGGTCTTTCTGCGCGGGAACGGAGGCGGCGCCAAAACCCTTTAGTCGCGGTTGGAGAGGCGGACCGCGACTAAAGG
>NW_025309911.1:0-645 GCF_018294505.1 Triticum aestivum
AAATGCATGAAAAATAACAAATGAAGTCAGAAAGGATTGAAAAATGATGATGTGGCTTTGAATGGTGCATTTTGAACACATAAAAAGTCAGGAGTTCAAATAAGTTTTAAAAAATGAAATCCCTTTGTAACGTTTTGTACACGAAGTGCATCCAGTTTTTGCCGTCACCCTCTCAACTTTCTTGCACATGCTATGTGGATGAAATGATGATATCATGCCAAATTTCAACCTTTTCAGAGTTCATTTGAAATGCTTTTCAATTTTAGGGTCTTATAGCTCAAAATAATTAGTAAATGCATGAAAAATAACAAATGAAGTCAGAAAGGATTGAAAAATGATGATGTGGCTTTGAATGGTGCATTTTGAACACACAAAAAGTCAGGAGTTCAAATAAGGTTTAAAAAATGAAATCCGTTTGTAACAGACGAGTTTCCGGATGAGATCCTGATACTTTGAAAGAGATTGTCCGTTTTGTACACGAAGTGCATCCAGTTTTTGCCGTCACCCTCTCAACTTTCTTACACATGCTATGTGGATGAAATGATGATATCATGCCAACTTTCAACCTTTTCAGAGTTCATTTGAAATGCTTTTCAATTTTAGGGTCTTATAGCTCAAAATAATTAGTAAATGCATGAAAAATAA
>NW_025309912.1:0-645 GCF_018294505.1 Triticum aestivum
TGGTCCGGAGGGGGAGGCAAACACAAGGCATGAGCCGGATGCTCCTCCAACGGAGGATGCCGACAGGCTGTCCGCCACCAGATCTGAGGTGGAGAGCGCCATGAATCACAGGCACCGCCGGACAGTTCTTCGTGACGCGTGTTTCTCCCCGGAGGCACTGAATGCCTTTAATGCGGGAGACGCGCACCTCCGTGCCGCTCGAGATGGTCTAACCAGAGCCACGGAGCAGTATGTGAAAGACATACGGGTGAGGAATTTTAATAGTTATATATGCCAGTAGCCCCCGAGACTTAAAATAGCTAGAATAACTGATTTAAGGATCATTTGTTATGCAGGATCTTACGGAGAAGAATACCCACCTGTCCCAGGAGCTTCAAGAGTGCAAGGCCCAACTTGAGGCCGCACTAGCCGCCGCGGGGGAAGCCATAGAGACCCCCTCTGGTAATGCATACTTCGAAAAGATAAGCCTTTTATGAAGTGCGGCGTATGTATAAGTCTGACAATAATATTGCGGATGGTGCCGGACTAGATCCAGACAAGCAACATCTACTGCGCCAGCTGAAGGTCGGCGAGAAGGTGCTTATGAGGGTGCAGCAGGAGAGGAACAAACTCCAAGATGCCAACACCCAGCTGGGCGAAGAACTA
>NW_025309913.1:0-645 GCF_018294505.1 Triticum aestivum
TCTCGATCTCGATCCCCCTCCATCTCGGTCCCACCCGCACCCTCCCCCGCTAGCTCCACCGCCACCGACGACCCACCGCAACCCTCCCCCGCTCCACCGCCGCCAACGGGCACCCCTCACACCCTCCCCCGCTCCACCGCCGTTGCCGATGATATTTTCAAGTAACAAATTTGAACATATTTTTTAAAAAATTATTACTATTTTTATAAAAAAATATTACTGTTATGATTTAAACAAGTTTGAACATATTTAAACACAAATAAATATCAAACAGCATTTAAAATGCATAAAAAATATTGGGGAGCTTGGGAATCGAACCCAGGACGTCCTGGTTTGTGTGTTGTGTGTTGACCAGTCGGGCTAGCGGCCGGGTTCTAATGTAGATAGGGTTAGGTGGTATATAACCTGACAAGTCGGGCTAGATTAAAACAAAATTCTAATGGCGCATCGAGGGGAGGTGCTCCATTAGAATAGTCATACTTATGGCGCACGAGGGGGAGGTGCGCCACTAGAACCCTCCCCCCACTCCACCTACTGCCCTCGCACTGTGTCCTCCCTCCCTCCCTCGCCAGATTCCCCTCGATCGACCCCAACCGTACGCCGCCGCCGCAGCCGCCCACGCGCCCCCGCCATCCGCCGCCTCCG
>NW_025309914.1:0-645 GCF_018294505.1 Triticum aestivum
TATATATATCATTTTGGAGATCTGACATACCTGACAAAGTTCAGTTCTCATGCATTGTTCTTCTCCTTCTCCTTCCTCAGCCTGATGCGCCAAGAGCGGCGAGGCGGTGGAATCGGTGGAGGCAGCGGGATGTAGTCTTCTACCTCAATTGGCGTGGTCATGTCGCCCAGCTGTGGGATCGCCGGCGCCACCACCGGTGCGTGGTCATTGTCAGGCACCACCACCATCGCGAGGCCACCTTCAGGCACGACCATCGCTAGGTCATCCTCAGCCACTTCCATCTCTTGCCCATGGTCAGCCACCACCATCTCTTGCCCTTGGTCAGCCACCACCATCTCTTGCCCTTGGTCAGCCACCACCAGCTCTAGGTCATCCTCAGCCTGATGCCCATTGTCATCCTGCAGCTCCTCATCCCCACTCTGCTCCTCTTCTCCCGCACTCCAGTCCGGATCATCCTTCTTATTGTCTATGCTGCTGCCAGAATCGCTGCTGCTTTCGCTACAGCCATGGTCGCTGCTGCTTTCGCTACAGCCATGGTCGCTGCTGCTTTCGCTACAGCCATGGTTGCTGCTGCTTTGGCTGTAGCCATTGTCGCTGCTGCTGCTCCCATTACCTGTCCAAATGCAACAATGACCGTTAACAATC
>NW_025309915.1:0-645 GCF_018294505.1 Triticum aestivum
TCGGTCCACTCCGCCATGAAATCGTCCAAGGCCGCCCCCTTGATGACCCTGGTCATACTGAACTCCAGCTGGAAGGCCTGGAGCTCGATGTTCCATTCTGCAACCCTTCCCGTGGCGGTAGGGCTGCGCAGCACCTTCTCCAGAGGATACACCGATACGACCTTGATGGGATGGCCTTGGAAATAGTGACAAAGCTTCCTTGAGGCGACGAGGAGTGTGAGCAGGAGCTTATGCTGCATAGAGTAGCGCGCGTAGATCGCGCAACATCGTGCTGACGAAGTACACCGGATGCTCGACGAGGGGCGAGGAGTCGGGGACATCCTGCTCTGCGGGGGGCACGAGCGACTCATGAGGCTCATAGGTCAATGAAGCACGGGATCCTCAAGAGCGCCGCCCTGGGGTAGTGAAGATTTGTTGGAAATATGCCCTAGAGGCAATAATAAAAGCATTATTATTATATTTCCTTGTTCATGATAATTGTCTTTATTCATGCTATAATTGTGTTATCCGGAAATCGTAATGCATGTGTGAATAACAGACACCAACATGTCCCTAGTGAGCCTCTAGTTGACTAGCTCGTTGATCAACAGATAGTCATGGTTTCCTGACTATGGACACTGGATGTCATTGATAACGAGATCACAT
>NW_025309916.1:0-645 GCF_018294505.1 Triticum aestivum
CTCCCTCCCTCCCTCCTCCTCCTCTCGCCGCCCTCCTCTCTCCCTCCTCCCACGGCCCTCCTCCCCCTTCACTCTCCGGCGGCCCCCTCCTCCCTCCTCCCTCTCCCAGAGGCGGAGCTAGGATTTGACAAAGCCTAGGGCTAAAACTAAAACTAAGCGGCTATAAATAACGTTAAATACCACTACCTTAAAAAACACCTAAAAAAATTCAAATATCACACATCTTGAGTTTCTTTTTTTCTTCTGTTAACAAATAAAATTGAATCAAGTGACCAACGTAATTCAATTTAAGAGCACCAACTCATAGATTTTGGCTCATACTCCATCTGTAAAGAAATATAAGATCTAAACGGAGGGAGTACAAAGGAACTAGGGAGAAAATTAGTTGATACGAGAACAAGAGATTACCTAATTTTCCAGTCCAAGTGGTAGTGGAGATGGAGCAGAACTGGAGTAGAAGATGGATCTGGCTGCTCCTATGATGCGAGATGATCCAAGATTCCAAAGCGAGATGATCTAGCGAGTTGCAGGTCCGCACGTTGGATCTGTCGAGCAGGGAAACGAGTGGGGGCGGCGCAGCATGTAAACGAAGGAGATTTTCTGATTGACCGCATTATGCGATTGCCTAAAAAAAGGAAAACACTG
>NW_025309917.1:0-645 GCF_018294505.1 Triticum aestivum
GATACTTCGAAAGAGATTGTCCGTTTTGTACACGAAGTGCATCCAGTTTTTGCCGTAACCCTCTCAACTTTTTAGCACATGCTATGTGGGTGAAATGATGATACCATGCCAACTTTCAACCTTTTCAGAGATCATTTGTAGTGCTTTTCAATTTCATGGTCATTTAGCTCAAAAATATGAGTGAATGCCCGAAAAAGACCAAATGAAGTCAGAAAGGGTTGAAAATTGCTGATGTCGCTTTGAATGGTGCATTTTGAACACACAAAGAGTCTGGAGTTCAAATATGTTCCAAATAATGAAATCCCTTTGTAACAGATGAGTTTTTGTCCGAAACCCTGATACTTCGAAAGAGATTGTCCGTTTTGTACACGAAGTGCATCCAGTTTTTGCCGTCACCCTCTCAACTTTTTAGCACATGCTATGTGGGTGCAATGATTATACCATGCCAACTTTAAACCTTTTTAGAGATCATTTGTAGTGCTTGTCAGTTTTCATGGTAATTTAGCTAAAAAATATGAGTGAATGCCCGAAAAAGACCAAATGAAGTCAGAAAGGGTTGAAAACTGCTGACGTGGCTTTGAATGGTGCATTTTGAACACACAAAGTGTTTGGAGTTCAAATAAGTTCAAAATAACGAAATCCCTT
>NW_025309918.1:0-645 GCF_018294505.1 Triticum aestivum
AAGAAACAAAAAGACCACGCGAACAGAAAAAAAAACGGGCTGCACATGCGCGGAAATAGACAGTGGGCTGCACAACGGGCTGCAAGTACAAAATTGTAATGATCCAACAACCTCCAGCAGTGAATAATATTTCATTTGCCATGTGTGCATAAATACCGCTCAGTCATAACAAAAATAGAAAAGCGTCGAACATACTAGACCAACTCATTTCTACAACGCATTCAAATAGGTGACTATAGAGCTCAAATAATGAGAAACTCTATGAAGACGTGGAAAAAAAATTAAGGAATAGGTGGTGTCGAGAAGATGAATATCATTGCTCTACTGGCAGAAAGACCTCTGACATGCTCAATATGCGCTATTTTTAACCGAACGAAGCCCAACTGCTTTGGGTTTGTCTACCGGCAGAGAGCTCAACGTACCATAGTTCTCACAGCTTGAAAGACCTTACAAATGGCCACACGCAGTTATCGATGAAAGTAAACAGCTGATGATGGCCATATGTACACTTCAGTGAGCATGATCGAATTGGCCTAATTACATTCACCTAGCAGATGTGTGACATGGTGGAGATGAGGTTGATTTTTGTGGCCTTCCGAGCGCCATGCAGATGACGCCTAGTTAATAAAATCAATCTTCCTTCTG
>NW_025309919.1:0-645 GCF_018294505.1 Triticum aestivum
AAAAAAAAGGTTTGCGATACTTCGTACGTATGCATGACCGATTTGGGATGATTCCAAGGGAAACAAAATAAACCTTTCTCAAATTCATGGCGGGAACTTACACCTACTGCACGTGAACTCGGAGAAAGTCACTTCTTTCATCCAAGCATAAGCTTCATGAATGGAACACGAAGGCATTGCTTACAAGGTTTTCAACACTAGGTTGATGTTCAACATGAATCATGGGGGAGACAAAAATGCTGCTGATGGGCTCAACAACAACTCATCAGAATTTTCCATATTACCGGACTTCCACCATCATGTGAACACGGTGATAGCAATGGTCAGACTAAAAGATGTAATGGTGTATGCTCGAGGGTTCAACCACGAGTAAGACAACATTAAGAAAATCGTTGGTTCTAATTTGACTTGACGATAGCCCATACTCAAGTCAAAGTCTTGACAAGGCAATAGATCCAACAACTGATCACGAGGACCAATCAATGGAGATATCATCTTTCTTCAACACACACACACGCACAAAAGATATCCCTTAACCTGAACTAAGTCAGACAAGCTTTTATCTTCCAACTCTCCAAGTTGTTGTTTAGCTTAACCAACTAGCTCAGGGTATCCGACACATATTCTTGGAGAAAGGGTGGCTTA
>NW_025309920.1:0-645 GCF_018294505.1 Triticum aestivum
TCACGGACGTGATGCCTATATACATGATCATTCCTAGATAATCTCATAATTATTCGCTTTTCTATCAATTGCTCAGCAGTAATTTGGTCACCCACCGTATTACTTATGCTATCTTGAGAGAAGCCTCTAGTGAAATCTATGGCCCCCGGGTCTGTCTTTTATCATATAAGCTTTCAATCTAGTTTTATTTGCATCTTTACTTTTTGCACCTATATTATAAAATACCAAAAATATATTTATCTTATCATATTATCTCTATCAGATCTCACTTTCGCAAGTGACCGTGAAGGGATTGACAACCCCTTTATCGCGTTGGTTGCGACTTGTTTGTTTGTTTGTGTAGGTTCGTGGGACTTGTGAGGAGCCTCCTACTGGATTGATACCTTGGTTCTCAAAAACCAAGGGAAATACTTACGCTACTGGGCTGCATCACCCTTTCCTCTTGAAGGAAAACCAATGCAAGCTCAAGACATAGCAGCGGCCAAGGGGGAGGCTTGCCCCCCCAAGCTAGGTGGGGGCGCCTCCTTAGGGTTTCCCCAAACCCTAGGCGCATGGACCTAGGGGGGAGTTCGCGCCCAGCCCACCTCGGGGCTGGTTCCCCTCCATATTCAGCCCATAGAGCCCTCCGGGGCTGGTGGAACCCCG
>NW_025309921.1:0-645 GCF_018294505.1 Triticum aestivum
TTTTTTTTCTTTTTCTTGTCCCTCTTTTTCTTTTTTTTTCTTTCCTTTTTTCTCTCTTTTTTTTCTTTATATTCCTTTTTCTCCCTCTTTCCAAGACAAACTAGATAAGATGCAGATTCGATCAGGCGAAGATGTGAGTGACCTCAACTATGATTATGACAATAAACAGTGCGTAGCACGTGGTGGAAATTTGTGGATGGGATGGTGGACAGCGGATGGGATAATGATGCAGCGGCTGCGTGACTAATGTGAACAGAACTCGAAACTCTAAAGGAACTAGACACTAAGACCAGCAACTCAACACGGCGATGCAACCGATAATTCAATAATGCAAACAATGAAAAGAAAAATTGCAAAGGCTCAGACTGGCTTGGAGAAAGGATGAATAGATCTAACTTTTTTTTGTGGTTTTTTCTTGGACAATAGGTAAGAAAATAAATCTAATCTAGGAAAACTGGAAATTCTCACCGAGCAACCTGAAAACTGATACCACTTGATAGAGGCGAGGGTCCCGATCTTTCGATGAGATGATAACTATCGATTTGGTGGAGACGACTTTGACGATCCGACTACAAACGTGAACGACGTTGCTCCTTAGCAATCGCTAAACCAATCTCCTGAGGTTACTGACGATGCTGGAAGCAC
>NW_025309922.1:0-645 GCF_018294505.1 Triticum aestivum
GATTGACGAACACCGGGGTGCATTTACGTGTCGGTCATCAACACTCACAATTTTGGCCGATTCTGGTACGTTTTGTGCACTGTTACTCACCGTTGTGGGGTCCCGGAGCGATTTCCATGATTGACGATCCCTGGGGTGCGTTTACGTGCCCTCGTCAACCCTCACAGTTTTGGCAAATTCTGACCCGTTTCGTGAACTATTACTCACTGTTTTGGGATCCCAAAGCGATTTCCATAGTTATTGAACCCCAAGGTGCGCTTACATGTCGGTCATCAACAGTCACAGTTTTGGCCGATTCTGGCCCGTTTTCTGGACTATTACTCACTTTTTTGGGGTCCCATAGTGATTTCCATGATTAACGAACCCCGGGGTGCGTTTACGTGTCAGACATCAACACTCGCGGTTTTTGACGATTCTGGCCCGTTTCATGGACTATTACTCACCGTTTTGCGGTCACGAAGCGATTTCCATAGTTGTTGAACCCCAAGGTGCGCTTACGTGTTGGTCATCAACTCTCATAGTATTGGCCAATTCTGGCCCGTTTCGTGGACTATTACTGACTGTTTTGGGGTCCCGGAGTGATTTCCACGATTAACAAACCCCATGGTGCGTTTAAGTGTCGGTCATCAACACTCGTGGTTTTTG
>NW_025309923.1:0-645 GCF_018294505.1 Triticum aestivum
CAAGATGCAGTCGACCTTTTAGAAGAAGAAAGAGAGATGGCTCTGATCCGATTGACCATCTATCAGCAGGACTTGCGTCGCTTCCATGCTAGAAACGTGAAGAGTCGAGCCTTCCAGGAAGGAGATTTGGTTCTTCGAGTGGATCAGCAGAAACAACACAAGCTTGCTCCTTCTTGGGAAGGACCCTTCATTGTCACCAAGGTTCTCCACAACGGAGCGTACCGTCTCTACAACGTCAAGCACAATATCGATGAGCCCCGAGCTTGGAACGCGGAGTTACTCCGCCCATTTTACACTTAAGTTTTCACTCGGATGAGTTGTAATAAAAGTACTTCTGTAGTTCATGTTTTGCAAGATAATAGTGTCATAATTTCCCCAATGATTTTTGTCACTTTTATTTGTTCAAGTAAAAATTTCCCCCTCAATGGGTGACTTAGCTGCGAATCCGTTTCACCTAAGTTTGTAAAAAAAAAATCCTTACCGAGTGGTGAGCCAGCCTCCCACTCGGGGGCTTAGCTGCGAATCCATTTCGCCTAAGTTTCAATAAAATCCTACCGAGTGGTGAGCCAGACTCCCACTCGGGGGCTTAGCTGCAGTCCAAGTACTCGCCTAAGTTTCAATAAAATCCTACCGAGTGGTGAGCCA
>NW_025309924.1:0-645 GCF_018294505.1 Triticum aestivum
CAGTTTTTTCTTTTTTCCTTTTCCTTTTTTCCTCTTTCTTATTTCTAGAGTTTCAACTCTTTTTAGAAATGCTTAATTTTTTCTCAAAAATGTTCATGTTTTTAAAAAATCAGAATTTTAAAAATTATTCATAGAAGTTATAATCCCTTTGATTCATACCATAATGCTTGTTGCTACTTTAGTACGACAAGTAATATGGATCAGAGGGGGTATTTTTTCTTGATTTATTAAAAAAGATTGCATAATTTTTAAACATGTAAGCACATACTTGTCTTTTAAAAATATTCAAGTGTTATGTATCAAAAATTCCACATACTTCTCCTAAGTAATTTTCATGCAATTAAATAAGTGTTCACATTTTTTAAAACACGGTTTTAGGCTAAAAACAGAAAGGCCTACTAGAAGCAAAGTAAACCGTTCGGTACATAAACAACCGAGATGCCTCACTTCCTTGACGGTCCTGTAACATAATGGCCAATTGGCGCCAAATTACCAGGCTGGCTCATCTTCGACCGTCCGATCATATTAATCCAACGGCTCCGAAGACTGGAGCTGCCGCTACTTGAATTACTTTCTACTGTTTCCATGTCCACCTTCTTTACTTCAGCGTTGATTAAAGTTTCATATCGCTCTTTGTAATGGGTA
>NW_025309925.1:0-645 GCF_018294505.1 Triticum aestivum
CCCGTTCGTCTACGTCCATTTGTCTTCTTCATGGACTCATTCTTCTTCCTTGTGGGATCTCAGGCAAGATGACCATACCCTCGAAATCACTTCTATCTTTGCTTGCTAGATGCTCGCTCTTTTGCTATGCCTATGCTGCGATACCTACCACTTGCTTATCATGCCTACTATATTGTTGAACCAAGCCTCTAACCCACCTTGTCCTAGCAAACCGTTGTTTGGCTATGTTACCGCTTTGCTCATCCCCTCTTATAGCGTTGTTAGTTGCAGGTGAAGATTGAAGTCTGTTCCTTGTTGGAACATGGAGATCTTGTTCCTCGTTGGAATATGTTTACTTGTTGGGATATCACAATATCTCTTATTTAATTAATGTATCTATATACTTGGTAAAGGATGGAAGGCTCGGCCTTATGCCTGGTGTTTTGTTCCACTCTTGCCGCCCTAGTTTCCGTCATATCGGTGTTATGTTCCCGGATTTTGCGTTCCTCACGCGGTTGGGTAATAATGGGAACCCCTTGACAGTTCGCCTTAAGTAAAGCTCCTCCAGCAATGCCCAACCTTGGTTTTACCATTTGCCTCACCACCACCTATTTTTCCCTTGGGAGTCACTCTCTCGAGGGTCATCTTTATTTTAACCCCCCCCCC
>NW_025309926.1:0-645 GCF_018294505.1 Triticum aestivum
GGAGGAGGAGAGGAGAGGAGCGGGCGGCGCGCGCTCGACCGATCCCGTTCGGGGGGCGCGGGGGCGGCGGGGGTGGAGTCCCGCGGGGGTCGGGGCGGCGGCGTTGAGGCAGCGCAAGAGCACAGCGGCGGACGGCGTGCAGGCGCAGCGGACGGAGGGGGCGGAGCAAGGGGGCGGCGGCGTACGGTTGGGGTCGAGGAGTGGGGGATCTGGCGAGCGAGGGGAGGGATCGAGGGAGAGGCGACAGTGCGAGGGGAACAAGTATGTCTATTCTAATGGCGCACCTCCCCCTGGTGCGCCATAAGTACGTCAACTCTAATGGCGCACCTCCCCCTGGTGCGCCATTAGAATTTGGTTTTACTTACTAGCCCGACTGGTCAGGTTATATCCCACCTAACCCTATCTCCATCAGAACACGCCCACTAGCCCGATTGGTCAGCACGCAGCACACACACTAGGAGGTCCTGGGTTCGATTCCCAGGCTCCCCAATTTTTATTTTTATGCATTTAAAATGCTGTTTGATATTTATTTGTGTTTAAATATGTTCAAACTTGTTTAAATCATAACAGTAATAATTTTTTATGCTTTTTTTTGCAAATTTAGTTGCATTCATTTGTGACGGTGGAGCGGGCCGGGGAGGGTGC
>NW_025309927.1:0-645 GCF_018294505.1 Triticum aestivum
TAGTTGTGGATCCATGCTATTCTAGGGTTTGCACATTGTTGTTCATGTTCAGTTGCACTCATAGGAACTCTTGTGATGATCTGGTTTAGATGTGGGCGCCCTGGTCCTATAGCTATGCTCCTGGATTTGCTAAATTGATCAGTGGCGTTCGTGCTAAGGCGATGATGATTAACTGTGGCTGAAATAAGTGTGCCTTTTAGCAATCGAGGGTCCTATGGGTATCAATTTAGATCCTCCCTATTGTCTCTAGAATCATTTTTGATCCTGTGATACCTATTGATCTGTCTTTGGATTGTCATTCTTGTTGAGTGATAACCAGGGCAACTCCATTGTGTAAACAGATTCATCTAGTGATAAGAGATGGCAGGGGTAGGTTATATGATCGAGGAAAGACGAATATGAGCCCACTATGCAATGAATATCGAACCCTTTTTACTTGTATTTAAAGGTGTTGCTTATTTATGCTCTAGTGTTTATATATGTCTTATGTAAAGCATTCTTCTCTCTTTTACCTTTATTGCATATAAGTTTTTCTTGATCTTTTATTGTTTATTGTTGGTCCTTGATTTAGTCTGGTTTGGATTTCTTCTCTCTCATGTAAAGATTTCTTATCTCTTATATCTTTATTGCATATAAGTTTTTCTT
>NW_025309928.1:0-645 GCF_018294505.1 Triticum aestivum
CCAGTCACCTTTGAAGTCTCTCTTAAGACTAACTAGTTGGAGAAGATTAGGCTCGGAGTTGGATGAGGAGGATAGAGCAAAACCAATCTCCCTTTGTGCAGTCGCACTGAAATGTAGAGATGTTGCCCGTGTGACATTTTACTACAACTGCACAAAACACTCTTAGGAAAAAAGTGATTTGTCCAGTTCACCAAAAGGTCGCAATAGCAACGAGGTGAAATGGATAGCCCTGTTTGCAAAAAAGAGGTAGAAAGGAAACAAATTACTGGCCAATAATAGTTGATGACACATGCAACGATAAAAAAGAAGCATATTCCTTGTCCTAAGGGAAGATAACAACACGGTTGTGTTTGTCTAAAACGGTGTGAGGACGAGAATGCAATATGGAAAGTAGGCCGGACGAGCTAATTTTGGGCAAAGAACTATGGAAGATCCACATGCAGCAACGTGGGAAGACGGGTAGTGGAGCAAGGACGGAGGGGATACCTGGAGGTCATCGGGATGTAACTAGGTGAGCGGCGGTGGGCGGAATCTGCGAGCAGGTGGCGTAGGCCCTGCCGCGCCAGAGCTTGGTCAGAGAGAACGTCGTGTACCGCAGATCGGGACGTGCTGCCTCGGTGCCGTCGAACAGAGAAATGATGCACT
>NW_025309929.1:0-645 GCF_018294505.1 Triticum aestivum
ACAATGCTCAAAGAAATTATGCTACTACCGAAAAGTAACTTTTAGCAGTTGTATTTGCTTGTGATAAATTCAGACCCTATATTGTAGACTCTAAAGTAACTATTCACACTGATCATGCTGCTATTAAATATCTTATGGAAAAGAAAGATGCAAAACCTAGACTTATTAGATGGGTTCTCTTGCTGCAAGAATTTGATTTGCATATTGTTGATAGAAAA
Source organism: Triticum aestivum (assembly GCF_018294505.1). Lineage (NCBI taxonomy): Eukaryota > Viridiplantae > Streptophyta > Magnoliopsida > Poales > Poaceae > Triticum > Triticum aestivum. The sequence goes on from NW_025309929.1 coordinate 219, forward strand.
GGAGCTGAGAACCCCGTTGCAGATAACTTATCTAGGTTAGAGAATGTTCTTGATGACCCACTACCTATTGATGATAGCTTCCCTGATGAGCAATTAAATGGCATAAGCACTTCTCGTAGCACTCCATGGTATGTTGATTATGCTAATTATATTGTTGCTAAATTTATACCACCTAGCTCCACATACCAACAAAAGAAAAAGTTTTTCTATGATTTGCGACATTACTTTTGGGATGACCCACATCTTTATAAAGAAAGAGTAGATGGTGTTATTAGACATTGTGTACCTGAGCATGAACAGGAACAGATCCTACACAAGTGTCACTCTGAAGCTTATGGAGGACACCACGCTGGAGATAGAACTGCACATAAGGTATTGCAATCCGGTTTTTATTGGCCTACTCTCTTCAAGGATGCCCGTAAGTTTG
>NW_025309930.1:0-645 GCF_018294505.1 Triticum aestivum
GGGGGAGGCGCACCTAGGGTGGGCCTTAGGGCCCATCTGCCCTAGGGTTTGCCCCCTTCCCCCACTTCCCTGCGCCCTGGGCCCTGTGGGGGGCGCACCAGCCCACCTGGGGCTAGTCCCCTCCCACACTTGGCCCATTCAGCCCTCCGTGGTTGGTGGCCCCACTTGGTGGACCCCCGGGACCCTCCCGGTGGTCCCGGTACGTTACCGGAAAAACCCGAAATTTTTCCGGTGACCAAAATAGGACTTCCCATATATAAATCTTTACCTCCGGACCATTCCGGAACTCCTCATGACGTCCGGAATCTCATCCGGGACTCCGAACAACATTCGGTAACCACATACAAACTTCCTTTATAACCCTAGCGTCATCGAACCTTAAGTGTGTAGACCCTACGGGTTCGGGAACCATGTAGACATGATCGAGACGTTCTCCGGTCAATAACCAACAGTGGGATCTGGATACCCATGTTGGCTCCCACATGTTCCATGATGATCTCATCGGATGAACCACGATGTCCAGGACTCAACCGATCCCGTATACAATTCCCTTTGTCTAGCGGTATTATACTTGCCCGAGATTCGATTGTCGGTATACCGATACCTTGTTCAATCTCGTTACCGGCAAGTCTCTTTACTCGTTCC
>NW_025309931.1:0-645 GCF_018294505.1 Triticum aestivum
GACGAGATCGGCGCGGGCGATCGACGGTGGTGAAGACGGGGACGGGACGTGAATGACCGCTAAACCTAGACAAATATTGAGAAAAATGGAGCTTGGAGGTGGAGCTTGGAGAGGAGAAAGCTTAAGTAGTGTGGCTCGGGCATTCCATCAAACACCTCGTGTGCATAGGAGGTGAGCTAGAGCACCACAAAGCTCTCTCCTCGCCGTCCACGAAAAACAGAGCAGTGAGAGTGCTCTGTTCGCGGGGTATATATAGGAAATTAATTGGTCCTGGTTCGTGGCGTGAACCGGGACTAAAGGGAAGCCTTTGGTCCCGGTTCAGGCCACCAACCGGGACAAATGGTGGTGGGCCAGCAGCAAGGCACATTGGTCCCGGTTCGTCCCACCAACCGGGACCAAAAGGTCCAGACAAATCGGGACCAATGGCCCACGTGGACCGGCCGGCCCCTGGGGCTAACGAACCGGGTCCAATGCCCCCATTGGTCCTGGTTCTGGATTGAACCGGGACTAATGGGCTGACCCGGCCTGGACCAATGCCCCCTTTTCTACTAGTGTATGCTCCCTCCGTTCCAAAATGCAGTGCATATAGCTTTATGGAAAATTCGAACCTCACAAACTTTTACCGAGTTTTCGTGTACCAAATTG
>NW_025309932.1:0-645 GCF_018294505.1 Triticum aestivum
TTTTTTTGTTCTTTTTAATTTTAACTAGTTAATTAGTTTAACAAAAACGGTAAATAACTTAAAACTTGATAATTAACAAAAAAAACCGTAAAATTTGATAATTAACAAAAAAAACGTATATACAGAGAGGGGGCGGCGAGGGGGGCGGCGATGCGCGCGGTGTTTTTTTAGGGATCGAGAGGGGACGGCGAGGGTTATAAATGTGTTGTCCTCGCCTCCCTCTCCGTGACGCCATCGTCTGCCGCCCCGTCTCGCGCTCTACCGCGACACCCTCTCCCACCCCTTCCTCGCCCCTCCTTTTGCCACCGCCCTTTCGCCACCGCCACCGCCATCGCCCCCCTTCTTCACTTAATTAATTTGTTTTTACTACATGTTTTCAGGACTGACATAATGGCGGACGATAGAGCTGACCCGATTATGGACAACTATGATCCGGACGGTGAAGCACATATGTTCGGCATCATAAACGGCGATATTCTATATGTGCCGACCGGACAAGAAGAAGATGATATCTCTTCTTATCTGAACCTTGACGGTGAAGATGAAGGGCGCCGTCAGCAAGATGATGCCGAACAAACGTCGATAAACGACGATCTTCAAATGGAAGTAGCAACCACCTCCGGCGCCGAGGTATATATATATATA
>NW_025309933.1:0-645 GCF_018294505.1 Triticum aestivum
TTAGATTGGGTTCATTTTCCCATGCTATGCTCCGGATCCTACGCAAAATTTCGGCAGCACCTCCCCGCTGTTCTCCTGATACACGTCTCTGCAATAAACAGAGAGGATGTGTACCCGAAGAACAACAGGGGAGGCACTGACGAAATTTATGCGTCGGATCCGGAGCAAAGCATATGGGAAAACGAACCCAATCTAAACATACTCGGGCTGTCCATGGATAGCGTTGGACAATTCGAAAGAATCAAGGTTATAAATATGCAAATGCATGCATATTTATAACTATGACGCTTTCGAACGGGAGACACATATTGGTTACGCATACTGATGATTCAAGACACATATGTAGCTAGCTATCAAGTTTCATCGGAATAGATCAAATAATTAATGGGGGAGGAGGACAGGTCATTTGTGCTCACCCACGAACGACGGGGCAGAGCTCGTCAAACGCACGGCGAGGTCGTCGAACACCAAACCTCGCAGCGATGAAACAACTGCACATTTAAAACTACCCGATCAACACAATTATATATGATGTTTTTCATAACAAAATCGAAAGATATATGACCTAACTAATAACAAAATCGAAAGATATATGTCGGGTCGGGGTGCCGGGTCGGGGTCGGGGTGCCGTGTCGGTGTCGGGGT
>NW_025309934.1:0-645 GCF_018294505.1 Triticum aestivum
TAGTACACGAAACGTGCCAGAATCGGCCAAAACTGTGAGTGTTGATGACCGACACGTAAGCGCACCTTGGGGTTCAACAACTATGGAAATCGCTTTGGGGCCCAAAACCGGTGAGTAATAGTCCACGAAACGGGTCAGAATCGGCAAAAACCGCGAGTGTTGATGACCGAAAAGTAAACGCACTCCAGGGTTCATTAATCATGGAAATCACTACGGGACCCCAAAACAGTGAGTAATAGTACACGAAACGTGCCAGAATCGGCAAAAACTGTGAGTGCTAATGACCGACACGTAAGCGCACCTTGAGGTTCAACAACTACGAAACCTGTTTGGGGCCCCAAAACGGTGAGTAATAGTCCATGAAACGGGTCAGGATCGACAAAAACCGCGAGTGTTGATGACCAAAACATAAACGCACACCAGGGTTCGTTAATCGTGGAAGTCACTCCGGGACCCCAAAACAGTGAGTAATAGTCCACGAAACGGCCAGAATCGGCCAAATCTGTGAGTGTTGATGACCGACACGTAATCGCACCTTGGGGTTCAACAACTATGGAAATCGCTTTGCGACCCCAAAACGGTGAGTAATAGTGCATAAAACGGGTCAGAATCGATAAAAACCGCGGGTGTTGATGACCGAAACGT
>NW_025309935.1:0-645 GCF_018294505.1 Triticum aestivum
TGATACTTTGAAAGAGATTGTCCGTTTTGTACACGAAGTGCATCCAGTTTTTGCCGTAACCCTCTCAACTTTCTTGCACATGCTATGTGGATGAAATGATGATAGCATGCCAACTTTCAACCTTTTCAGAGTTCATTTGAAATGCTTCTCAATTTCAGGGTCTTATAGCTCAAAATAATTAGTAAATGCATGAAAAATAACAAATGAAGTCAGAAAGGATTGAAAAATGATGATGTGGCTTTGAATGGTGCATTTTGAACACACAAAAAGTCAGGAGTTCAAATAAGGTTTAAAAAATGAAATCCCTTTGTAACAGACGAGTTTCCGGATGAAATCCTGATACTTTGAAAGAGATTGTCCGTTTTGTACACGAAGTGCATCTAGTTTTTGCCGTAACCCTCTCAACTTTCTTGCACATGCTATGTGGATGAAATGATGATATAATGCCAACTTTCAACCTTTTCAGAGTTCATTTGAAATGCTTTTCAATTTTAGGGTCTTATAGCTGAAAATAATTAGTAAATGCATGAAAAATAACAAATGAAGTCAGAAAGGATTGAAAAATGATGATGTGGCTTTGAATGGTGCATTTTGAACACACCAAAAGTCAGGAGTTCAAATAAGGTTTAAAAAATGAAATCCCTT
>NW_025309936.1:0-645 GCF_018294505.1 Triticum aestivum
GTGCACTTACCTGTCGGTCATCAACAATCGCAGTTTTGGCCGATTCTGGCCCGTTTCATGGACTATTACTGACCGTTTTGGGGCCTGTAGCAATTTCCATAGTAGTTGAACCCCAAGGTGCATTTACGTGTCGGTCATCAACACTCGCGTTTTTGGTCGATTGTGACCCGTTTCGTGGACTATTACTCACCGTTTTGGGGTCCCATAGTGATTTCCATAGTTATTGAACCCTAAGGTGCACTTACCTGTCGGTCATCAACAATCGCAGTTATGGCTGATTCTGGCCCATTTCATGGACTATTACTCACTATTTTGGAGTCCCGGAGTGATTTTGATGATTGACGAACCCCGGGGTGCGTCATTGTGTCGGTTATCAACACTCTTGTTTTTTATCGTTTCTGACCCGTTTCGTGGACAATTACTCAGCGTTTTGGGGTCCCATAGCGATTTCCGTAGTTGTTGAGCTCCAAGGTGCACTTACGTGTCGGTCATCAACACTCGCACTTTTGGCCGATTCTGGCCCGTTTAGTGGACTATTACTCACTGTTTGGGGTCCCATAGTGATTTCCACGATTAACGAACCCCGGGGGTGCGACTACGTGTCGGTCATCAAGACTCACGGTTTTTGTCGATTCTGACCCGTTT
>NW_025309937.1:0-645 GCF_018294505.1 Triticum aestivum
AAAAACACAAAAATAAATAAAGCAAAAAATAAAATAAAAATAAGCCCGCCTACTAGGCCAGAGCGGCCTGCATACGACTAGAAACCCAACCTGTAGTTGGGCCAGGATGCAGGCCCGCAAAGGCCAAGTGGGCCCACAAGGCTGCAAAGAACACGTAGGCCCAGTAAGCCTGCTTTGGAGAGGAGCTCGAGAGAGTGACCGCACGGGGGTTTATAAACCAGTGCGGTCGCCCCTCGGCTAGCGAGGTGGGACTAAACTTGCCGCACCGCACCTGCGCCAGCGCACCCCCTTTAGTACCGGGTCGTGGCACAAACCGGTACTAAAGGGGGGGGGGCCTTTAGTACCGGTTTGTGCCACCACCCGGTACTAAAGGGGGTCGCTTCCCGCCGCTTGGCCTGGCCAAAACAGCCCTTTAGTACCGGTTGGTGGTTCCAACCGGTACTAAAGGTGCCTTCTATATATACAACGGCTACGAAAATTTCAGTTTCCCTCTCTGTTCGTTCCTCTGTTTCCGTCTCCGTCGCCGTCGCTGCCGCCTTCGATCGTCTCCGTCGCCGCTCGTCTCCGTCGCCGCCCCCGTCCCCGTCGCCGCCCTCGTCTCCGTCGCCGCCCCGGGCCCGTCCCCGTCGCGCCGTCCCCGCCGTC
>NW_025309938.1:0-645 GCF_018294505.1 Triticum aestivum
AAAGTTGGCATGGTGTCATCATTTCACCCACATAGCATGTGCAAGAATGTAGAGAGGCTTACGGCAAAAACTGGATGCACTTCGTGTACAAAACGGACAATCTCATTCGAAGTATCAGGGTTTCACACGGAAACCCGTGTGTTACAAAGGGATTTCATTTTCTTGAACTTATTTGAACTCCTAGTTTTTCTGTTTCCAAAATGCACCATTCAAAGCCACATCATCGATTTCCAACCCTTTCTGGCTTCATTTGTTATTTTTCATGCATTTACTGATTTTTTTGAGCTATAAGACCCTGAAATTGAAAAAAGTACTACAAATGAACTCTGAAAAGGTTTAAAGTTGGCATGGTGTCATCATTTCACCCACATAGCATGTGTAAGAAAGTAGAGAGGCTTATGGCAAAAACTGGATGCACTTCGTGCACAAAACGGACAATCTCATTCGAAGTATCAGGGTTTCACACGAAAACTCGTCTGTTAGAAAGGGATTTCATTTTCTTGAACTTATTTGAACTCCTAGTTTTTCTGTTTTCAAAATGCACCATTCAAAGCCACATCATCAATTTTCAACCCTTTCTGGCTTCATTTGTTATTTTTCATGCATTTACTGATTTTTTTAAGCTATAAGACCCTGAAATTGAAA
>NW_025309939.1:0-645 GCF_018294505.1 Triticum aestivum
CAGGGTTCGTTAATCATGGGAATCATTCTGGGACCCCAAAACAGTGAGTAATAGTCCACGAAATGGGCAGGAATCTACAAAAACCGCGAGTGTTGATGACCAACACGTAAACGCACCCTAGGGTTCGTTAATGGTGGAAATCACTCCGAGACCCCAAAACAGTGACTAATAGTCCATGAATCGGGCCAGAATTGTCCAAAACCGCGAGTGTTGATGACCGGCACGTAAACGCACCCCAGGGTTCGTTAATCGTGGAAATCACTCCGGGACCCCAAAAAGTAAGTAATAGTCCACGAAACGGGCCAGAATCGGCCAAAACTGTGACTGTTGATGACCGACACATGACCGCACCTTGGGGTTCAACAACTATGGAAATCAATCCAGGACACTAAACCAGTGAGTAATAGTCTACGAACCAGGCCAGAATCGGCCAAAATTGTGAGTGTTGATGACCGACACATAAGCGCGTCTTGGGGTTCAACAACTATGGAAATCGCTCCGAGGCCCCAAAACAGTGAGTAATAGTCCACGAATCGGGCCAGAATCGGCCAAAATCGTGAGTGTCCATGACCGACACGTAAACGCACCACAGGGTTCGTTAATCGTGGAAAACACTCCATACCCCAAAACAGTGAGTAATAGTCC
>NW_025309940.1:0-645 GCF_018294505.1 Triticum aestivum
TGCCCTGTTCCGGCCGGCGCTCGTGTGCCCTTGGCCGCCGGCGCCCGCGGCCAGCTCTGGCGCGTTGTCTGGGCGGGTTATGCTCGCACAGCGGGGCTCCGCCCCGTTTCGCCGGGTCCACCCGCGAGCCCTGTGGCTCTGCTCCGCTCCATCCCCGTTAACCCGCGCCCGATAAGCCCCCTGGGCCAATGACGAACGGGGCCCACGCCCAAAATGATTTAAAATAATAATAATAATAATAATAATAAAAATAATATAAATAAATAAATAATAAATAATAAAATAAATAAAAACAATAAATATAATTAATAAAATTAAAATGATTTAATAATATTATTAATTAATTAATTAATTAATTAAGTTAATTAATCCGGTTTAATTAAATTAATTAACTAGTTAAGTTTAATTAAACTGTAATTAGATTAACCTAAACCCTAATTAACCTAAATAGAGAATGACAGGTGGGTCCCACTGGACCCACATGTCAGGGTTGACTCAGTCAACCCCTGTTGACTGCTGACATCAGCATGACATCATGCTGACGTCATAAATACATTTTTTCGAATTAATTAAATAAATAATTAAATTCCAAAATTGTTTAAATCTTTTAAAAATCATATCTTTTAATCCGTAACTCGGATTAAA
>NW_025309941.1:0-644 GCF_018294505.1 Triticum aestivum
TGTAACATCCCAAATTTTCAATTTGGAATGTTATACATTAGGTCATCATGCATATCATATTTCTCTCGCATTTTCCGATCCTAGAAAATTTCATGCAACTCAAGGACCCTCGGAGAGAGTTGGAAGTTTCATTATTTTCATATTTGGGATTTCTCAAATTTTGAAAATAGGATCATTTGGATTTATTTAATTATCTTCATAAAGTTTTTCCTATAAAAATTTTAAGAGAGGGAATAATATGACTTTCCCAATATTTAGGAAAAATGAAGATATTATAAATAAATCAAGATTTGGTTTTGGAAGATTTATTTTGCTTAGGCAAAAATGAGCATTTTAAAAATTTATGCATGTTTGCCGTTTTTAAAGTTCATTTTGTTCGACTCATTTTTAGGAGTCGGGGAAAAATTGTTTTATTTAAATCAGAGTTCATTTGGTATTTTTTTTAATTCATTTTGTTCTTTTAAAAAAAAAATCGCGCCGCCCCCCCCCCTGGGCCAAGGCCCAGCCGGCCCAGCCAGCCAGGCCCGGCCTAGCGCCCCGCCTCCCTCTCCCTCGCGCGCACGCCGCCGCCCGAGCGGGAGCTTCCCCGCCGCCGCACGCCTCCCGGAGTCCGGCTCCGACCCGGCGCCCCCTGCCCCTTCCCC
>NW_025309942.1:0-644 GCF_018294505.1 Triticum aestivum
AGCCCGGGAGCTACAAGTGATGGGGACGCCGGGGATCTACGTTGTAGCCCCGTAGTCTGGAAGGAATAGCAGCGCGAGAGGTCGCCCTCGTTCTTCGTTGTCCCGACGGTTCAGCGCTACTTCGGCGGCTTCATAGTGGGGGGGGGGATAGGGGGGGACATACCCAAGTGGTGGTGCTTGATCCCCGGAGCAGCGGTTTTGGTCATGACGGTGGCGGCGTCCGCTTCGCTGGGGATGACGGGCCAGGTGGTGGGTCCTTGTGGTGGCACCGGTGGCGGCGGATATTGGGATCCTGCTCCTGGGGACGTAGTAGGAAGCGCGTGGCGGCCAGAGCTTCCTCCGCCATCGACGGCGCTGGATGCGGGATCGCGTGCGGCGGTTGTTGTCGTTGTATGGGCTATGATAGCGGCTAGCATGACGGTGGGTGCTCCCAGTAGTGACCAAAATCGGGGCGGCGGCCCCTCTTCATCAACGGTGGTAGACTCCGGGATCTTGTGGGCCATTCGGAGTTTGGATCTCGAGGTGGTCACGGCCTTCTGAGGCTGATAGCGGTATGGGACATCCCTTCCATCAACAATCGGATTTGATGTGGCTCGGCAGGTGACACATGTGCCTCTTTTGGAGTTGTTGGGCGGTGCCTGTCG
>NW_025309943.1:0-644 GCF_018294505.1 Triticum aestivum
GGACTATTACTCACCGTTTTGGGGTCACAAAGTGATTTCCATGCTTGTTGAACTCCAAGGTGCACTTACGTGTCGGTCATCAACACTCATAGTTTTGGCCGATTCTGGCCTGTTTCATGGACTATTACTCACTATTTTAGGGTCCCGGTGTAATTTCCATGATTAATGAACACTGGGGTGCGTTTACGTGTCGGTCATCAACAATCGCGGTTTTTGTCGATTCTGACCCGTTTCGTGGACTACTCACCGTTTTGGGGTCACAAAGTGATTTCCATGCTTGTTGAACCCCAAGGTGCGCTTACGTGGAGGTCATCAACATTGACAGTTTTGGCCGATTCTGGCCCGTTCTGTGGACTATTACTCACTGTTTTGGGGTCTTGGAGTGACTTCCATGATTAATGAACCCTGGGGTGCTATTACATGTCGGTCATCAACAATAGCAGTTTTGGCCGATTCTGGCCAATTTCGTGGACTAATACTCACTGTTTTTGGGGCCCGGAGTGATTTCCACGATTAATGAACCTTGGGGTGCGTTTACGTGTCGGTCATCAACACTCACGTTTTTTGTCGATTCTGACCCGTTTCGTGGACTATTACTCACCGTTTTGGGGTCCCGAAGTGATTTCCATGCTTGTTGAAAAACA
>NW_025309944.1:0-644 GCF_018294505.1 Triticum aestivum
GAGTGTCTCAAAACTCTTCCCAGGTCAAACTGACAGGATGGGCACAAAAATTTTTTGACTATTTTTTTTTTTCGGAAATCAGGGCAGCGACGACGAAAAAGTGCGACAAAAAATCACTATGATGGCGAGTGTCTCAAAACACTACCCGGGGCCTAAAAATAGGATAGGGAAAAAATATTTTGGGTTGCCGAAATTTTGGCCTAAAAACTGCCCGGGGGTCTCCAGACTCTTTTTTTTTTTTTTCCGAGACCTACTCAGGCAAGGAAACACGAAACGGAAAATATATGGATCTCTAAAACAAACCGACTATGAAGAGAACTCGGATTGGTGGTGGATATATGGCGGTAGTATATGGCAGCGGTGGTGGTATATGGATACGGAGTCAAAGCGGTGGCGGATAAGCAATGGTGGTAGATGGCAAGGCGATGATGATGGTGCGGCGGCGGCGTGACAACTTATGACCAGAACTCGAAACTCTAAAAGACTAGACTCTAAGACCAGCAACTTGACACGACGATGCAACCGCAAATTCAACAAAGCAAAAACCCTAAAAAGATTATGCAAAGGCTCAGATTGGTTCGGATATGATGAACTAACCCTAATTTTTTTTTGTGGCTTTTTCGTGGACTGTAGGTATGAAGAAC
>NW_025309945.1:0-644 GCF_018294505.1 Triticum aestivum
TCAGCTACAAGACCCTAAAATTGAAAAGCATTTCAAATGAACTCTGAAAAGGTTGAAACGTGGCATGATATCATCATTTCATCCACATAGCATGTGCAAGAAAGTTGAGAGGGTTACGGCAAAAACTGGATGCACTTCGTGTACAAAACGGACAATCTATTTCAAAGTATCAGGATTTCATCCGGAAACTCGTCTGTTACAAAGGGATTTCATTTTTTAAAACTTACTTGAACTCCTGACTTTTTGTGTGTTCAAAATGCAACATTCAAAGCCACATCATCATTTTTCAATCCTTTCTGACTTCATTTGTTATTTTTCATGCATTTATTAATTATTTTGAGCTATAAGAACCTAAAATTGAAAAGAATTTCAAATGAACTCTGAAAAGGATGAAAGTTGGCATGATATCATCATTTCGTCCACACAGCATGTGCAAGAAAGTTGAGAGGGTTACGGCAAAAACTTGACGCACTTCGTGTACAAAACGGACAATCTCTTTCAAAGTATCAGGATTTCATCCGGACACTCGTCTGTTACAAAGGGATTTCATTTTTTAAAACCTATTTGAACTCCTGACTTTTTGTGTGTTCAAAATGCACCATTCAAAGCCACATCATCATTTTTCAATCCTTTCTGACTTCATT
>NW_025309946.1:0-644 GCF_018294505.1 Triticum aestivum
CTCGTCTGTTACAAAGGGATTTTATTTTTTTAAACTTATTTGAACTCCTGACTTTTTGTATGTTCAAAATACACCATTCAAAGCCACATCATCACTTTTCAATCCTTTCTGACTTCATTTGTTATTTTTAATGCATTTACTAATTATTTTGAGCTATAAGACCCTAAAATTGAAAAGCATTTCAAATGAACTCTGAAAAGGATGAAAGTTGGCATGGTATCATCATTTCTTCCACATAGCATGTGCAAGAAAGTTGAGAGGGTTACGGCAAAAACTGGATGCACTTCGTGTACAAAACGGACAATCTCTTTCAAAGTATCAGGATTTCATACGGAAACTCGTCTGTTACAAAGGGATTTCATTTTCTAAAACTTATTTGAACTCATGACTTTTTTTGTGTTGAAAATGCACCATTCAGAGCCACATCATAATTTTTCAATCCTTTCTGACATGATTTGTTATTTTTCATGCATTTACTAATTATTTTGAGCTATAAGACCCTAAAATTGAAAAGCATTTCGAATGAACTCTGAAAAGGTTGAAAGTTGGCATGGTATCATCATTTCATCCACATAGCATGTGCAAGAAAGTTGAGAGGGTTACGGCAAAAACTGGATGCACTTCGTGTACAAAACGGACAATCT
>NW_025309947.1:0-644 GCF_018294505.1 Triticum aestivum
GGTGGTAGACGTTCTGCGGTAACGATGCAGCGTGAATATTATTAAATACTTGGAGCGCGATAAAATCATGAGTTTTTTACACAACGTGGGCACATGTGCTATAGGACTGATGGTAATTTTTCATAATTTTTTGTGATGGAGAAGTATCTGAACACTTCCCTCTACGCGGATTGCTCTTCGCACGTCTACGACTGTGGCCGGCGGCCTTCGGGGGGTAGCATACCGTAAAATCTTGCGTAGGCGGCCTCTCACAAGTCTGGAAGTGTTGAGGCGGTTGCAAACGCCCAGCACGCGTCTTCGGTGCGTGCCCCCCCTCACGGACGGCGCCGCCGCCGGCACCCGGAGGGGGGAAACGGATGCGTCGGGTCTACACGGAGTGGATGTAGCTGTGGGCCTGGCCTGGATGTTGCTCCCCGGTGTCCCTCTGGGCCGACCCGACACAACCGGGTGGAGAGGTCCACTGGTCAAAGCCCGTCCGTGCAAAGTCAAAGGGCTAGATCCCGTGGTCAAACGCTACAGGGTTAGGCGCGACGGGGGCCCTGGGGGGGTAGCAATGCCACCGGAGCGTCGTACCGGGCCCTCATACATGCGGGGTGGTGTTGTGGCATGTCCGAAGAGGCGGCACGCGTCTCCGGTGCGTGGCC
>NW_025309948.1:0-644 GCF_018294505.1 Triticum aestivum
GGTCTCGTCCCCGATCCAGACTGAGCGGAGAGGAGGAGGGGATCGGGGCGAGGGGATCGGGGGGAGGGGAAGTGGGGACGAGTGGGGAGGGAACCGCTAGGGTTTCGGTCGCCCCAGGGGGCTATAGGCACCGGCTGGGCCGGCCTGGTTGGCCCAGAGGCCAGCTGGGCTGTGGCCCAGTGGGGGGGGGTTCTTTCCCTTTTTTTTGTTTCCTTTTCTTCTTTTTTTTTAATTCTATTTCTTTTCAGTTTTCTTTTATTTTTGTTTTATAAAATATAAAAGTTGTATCTTAAATAGTAACACTAATTATACCTCTGCCACAAAAAGGTTTAACCCCCAAATAATATAGTTTAGTATTTTATAAAATACCAACACACTTATTTATTTGTTTTACCGACAGTTTTAATTAATTGAATGCATTTAGACATTTTATAAAAATGTGGTTCCTCCACCAACATTACTTATGAATTATTTGTTACATTTAGAACATTTTAGTTTTGACTTTTGAAAACTTTAACTGTTTGACTTTATTTTGAATTTGAATTTGAATCGGTTTCGAACCAATGTGAGTTTAGCAACAGTAATCGTGGTGACGTGGCATCATTAGCAAAGGTTTACTGTAGCTTGATTATCCGGGCGTCACA
>NW_025309949.1:0-644 GCF_018294505.1 Triticum aestivum
TTCAACCCATTTAGTGACCTTGTCAACCGCCACCAATAGGTGGGTCTTTTTATCCTTACAGCGCTTAAAAGGTCCCACCATATCAAGCCCCCAAGTAGCAAACGGCCAAGTGATAGGAATCATTCGTAGCTCTTGAGCTGGAACATGAGCTCGACGCGAAAACTTCTGACAAGCGTCACACCGCATTACCAAATCCTCCACATCAGCATGAGCTGTCAACCAATAAAACCCATGACGAAAAGCTTTAGCCACCAGGGATTTTGAACCGGCATGGTGACCACAAACCCCTTCATGGATTTCACGTAGAATCTCTTGTCCTTCTTCAGGAGAAACACAACGTTGGAATATGGCTGAAACACTGCAACGGTGTAACTCGCCATTGTGAATAACCATGGACTTGGATCGCCGGATTATCTGTCTGGCTAAAACCTCGTCATCTGGTAGCTCGCCCCAGTTCATATATGCCAAATATGGAACCGTCCAATCCGGAATGATATGTAAAGCGGCTACCAATTGGGCCTCCGGATCAGGAACAACTAAATCCTCCTCTGTAGGCAATTTAACAGACGGGTTATGCAAGATATCTAAAAAGGTATTGGGTGGCACCGGTTTACGCTGAGATCCCAGCCGGCTTAAAGCATCTG
>NW_025309950.1:0-644 GCF_018294505.1 Triticum aestivum
GGGGGGGGGGCTTGCCTGGTTGCTCTGGCAAGAGAGAGGGGTCGTCAACTCCGTAGTCGAACTGGTCAGCAGCAGCGTCGGTCTCGTAGTCTACTGGAGCGAAGAGGGGGAAGAAATAATGAATACAGAGCAAACAAAGCATCACAAAATATAACAAGGCAATACGCGGTGTTCGGTGTGCCCTAACGCGGTAGTAGGTGATAACGGTGAAGGGGGGAAAAACATCCGGGAAAGTATTCCCGGGGTTTCGTGTTTTCGGGCAGAGGAGCCGGAGGGGGAAAGTTGCGGGTTCGATAGGTTAGGGGTGTGTGGCGGACGAACGGGTTGCGTATCCGGAATCGTCTCATCGTTCTGAGCAACTTTCATGTTGAAAATATTTTAATCCGAGTTACGGATTAAAAGATATGATTTTCTAAAGATTTTATTAATTTCTGGAATTTATTTAATTATTTAATTAATTCGGAAAATGGATTTATGACGTCAGCATGACGTCATGCTGACATCAGCAGTCAACAGGGGTTGACTGGGTCAAACTGACGCGTGGGTCCAATGGGACCCACCTGTCATGCTCTGTTAGGTTAATTAGGATTTAGTTAAACTAATTACTATTTAGTTAGACTAACAGGTTAATTAGATTAATTAAG
>NW_025309951.1:0-644 GCF_018294505.1 Triticum aestivum
GCGGGAATGTCAAGGACCGGCTGCGTCCGTTCCCAAGACAGAATCTTCGGTGGGTGATCCCGTGACAGAATGAGCCTAGACTTGGTCTGTCATCTCGTGATGACATGCACTAACACAGAGTAGCAGTTATTCACCGAGGACTACACCCTCTCGGTGTCGAATAACGCCCTAGACCGCCGGGGCCACCGTATGGGTGCTCAATATGGAGACCGCCCGAGGGGGGGGGGGGAGGGCACCCGTACATGCGCGTGGCCCATGCATATGCATGCAGGGGTGGTGTGCTATTTTAATAAGAAACGCACGTCCTTGACGTGGCACGTGCCTCACAAACCACACACATGGGCAGGAACGTCGAGGACCGGCTGCATTCGTCCCCGAGAGAGAGTCTTCGGTGGGCGATCCCGTGATAGAACGGGCCTAGACTTGGAATGTTATCTCGCGATTACATGCACTAACACGAAGAAGCAGTTATTCCCCGTGGCCTACCCCCTCTAGGTGCCGAACAACACCCTAGACCGCCGGCGCCACCGGAGGGGTGCCGGTCTTTAGAACCGGACGAGGCTCATCCGAAGAAGAAAACACAAGACGGTAATTATGATGTGCTAAGGTTGTTTGCCAAGCATGAAAGAAAACAACAAAAAAAA
>NW_025309952.1:0-644 GCF_018294505.1 Triticum aestivum
CAGTCATTTACCTAATTGTTTAGGAGAGCTAAATGACCGTGAAATAGAAAATCACTACAAAATGAACTGTGAAAATGTTGAAACTTGGCATGGTATCATCATTTCACCCGCATAGAATGTGCGAAAGAGTAGAGAGGGTCACGGCAAAAACTGGACACACTTCGTGTACAAACTGGACAATGTCTTTCGGAGTATCAGGGTTTCGGACGAGAACTCATCTGTTACACGGGCACTTCAATGTTTTTTAAACTTATTTGAACTCTGGACTTCTTTTGCGTTCTTTATGCAGCATTCAAAGCGACGTCATCAATTTCCAACATGTTCTGACATCATTTGCTGTTTTTGAGTCATTTACCTAATTGTTGAGAGAGCTAAATGACCGTGAAATTGAAAATCACTACAAAATGAATTGTGAAAATGTTGAAATTTGGCCTGGTATCATCATTTCACCCGCATAGCATGTGCGAAAGAGTAGAGAGGGTCACGGCAAAAACTGGACGCACTTCGTGTACAAACTGGACAATCTCTTTCGGAGTATCAGGGTTTCGGATGAGAACTCATCTGTTACACGGGCACTTCAATGTTTTTAAACTTATTTGAACTCCAGACTTCTTTTGTGTTCAATATGCAGCATTCAAAGCGAC
>NW_025309953.1:0-644 GCF_018294505.1 Triticum aestivum
CACCGTTTTGGGGCTCCCGGGGTGATTTCCTCCATTAATGAACCCCGAGGTGCGTTTACGTGTCGGTCATCAACACTCATAGTTTTGGCCGATTCTGGCCCGTTTTGTGGACTATCACACATTGTTTTGGGGTCCCGAAGTGATATCCATGGTTGTCGAACACCAAGGTGCGCTTACATGTCGGTCATCAACACTCATAGTTTTGGCCGATTCTGGCCCGTTTCATGGACTATTACTCACTGTTTTTGGGTCCCGGAGTGATTTCCACGATTAACGAACCCTGGGGTGCGTTTACGTGTCGGTCATCAACACCCAAAGTTTTCGCCAATTCTGGCCCGTTTCGTGGTCTATTACTCAATGTTTTGGGGTCCCGGAGTGATTTCC
The DNA here is from genome assembly GCF_018294505.1 of Triticum aestivum. Taxonomy (NCBI): domain Eukaryota; kingdom Viridiplantae; phylum Streptophyta; class Magnoliopsida; order Poales; family Poaceae; genus Triticum; species Triticum aestivum. Next base: position 385 of record NW_025309953.1, read on the forward strand.
ACGATTAATGAACCCTGAGGTGCGTTTACGTGTCAGTCATCAACACTCACAGTTTCGACTGATTTTGGCGCATTTCATGGACTATCACTCATTGTTTTGGGGTCCTGAAGCGATATCCATGGTTGTTGAACCCCAAGGTGTGCTTACGTGTCGGTCATCATCACTCACAGTTTTGGCCAATTCTGGCCGTTTCGTGGACTATAACTCACTGTATTGTTGTCCCGGAGTGATTTCCATGATTAACGAACACCGGGATGCGT
>NW_025309954.1:0-644 GCF_018294505.1 Triticum aestivum
TAAATTTCATTTAAATTTGAAATGAGGATTGGTGGAACCCTCAGAATCTTTTTTGAAAATGACCCAAATAAAAATTTCTCCAAAAGGGTCCAAGAAAATGCTCATGTTGCCCTCTGAAAATATTGGACAGAGATAAAAATCAAAACAATATTTTTAGGAGCTCATGGACATTTATTTTGGCCATTTGGATTAATTCGATAAATATTGCATTGGAAATATATTTCTATATATATGAAATATGGTCCAAAAATTATGCCAATTATAAAAGAGCTCTGGGATAATACCATTAGCCCCTACAAAAATTGGCATAATAAAATCAAATGATTTAATATATTTATTAAATCAAACAAATGTCAGAAAAATTAGAAAACAAAAATAAAAGAAGGAGGGGCTTACCTGGGCCTCCCCTCCCATGCGCAGCCCAGCAGCAGCAGGCCGGCCCAGCCAGGAGGCGGCCCAGCCCGCCTGGCCCCCCCTCCTCTGTCGTCTTCCCCCCCGACAGGGGAACGGCGTGTGCCCGACGCTCGCCGGCACGCGCGCGCGCCACCTCCCCCCCTGCTGGCCACCTCCTGCTTCCCCGGACTCCCTCGATGCCCCGGACGAAGCCACGCAGCTGCCCCGCACCGCTCTCACTCTCCCTCGCC
>NW_025309955.1:0-644 GCF_018294505.1 Triticum aestivum
TAAATTTTAGGGTCTTATAGCTCAAAATAATTAGTAAACGCATGAAAAATAACAAATGAAGTCAGAAAGGATTGAAAAATGATGATGTGGCTTTGAATGGTGCATTTTGAACACACAAAAAGTCAGGAGTTCAAAGAAGGTTTAGAAAATGAAATCCCTTTGTAACAGACGAGTTTCCGGATGAAATCCAGATACTTTGAAAGAGATTGTCCGTTTTGTGCACGAAGTGCATCCAGTTTTTGCCGTAACCCTCTCAACTCTCTTGCACATGCTATGTGGATGAAATGATGATATCATGCCAACTTTCAACCTTTTCAGAGTTCATTTGAAATGCTTTTCAATTTTAGGGTTTATAGCTCAAAATAATTAGTAAATGCATGAAAAATAACAAATGAAGTCAGAAAGGATTGAAAAATGATGATGTGGCTTTGAATGGTGCATTTTGAACACACAAAAAGTCAGGAGTTCAAATAAGGTTTAAAAAAATGAAATCCCTTTGTAACAGACTAGTTTCCGGATGAAATCCTGATACTTTGAAAGAGATTGTCCGTTTTGTGCACGAAGTGCATCCAGTTTTTGCCGTAACCCTCTCAACTTTCTTGCACATGCTATGTGGATGAAATGATGATATCATGCCAGCTTTC
>NW_025309956.1:0-644 GCF_018294505.1 Triticum aestivum
GCACGTAAGCACATCTTGGGGTTCGACAAGCATCGAAACCGCTTTGGGACTGCAAAACGATGAGTAATGGTCCATGAAAGAGCCCTGAATCGGTAAAACCTAGGGTTATTGATCAACGATACATAAATGCACCCCGGGTTTCGTCAATCATGGAAATTGCTCAGGGACCTGAAATCAGTGAGTAATAGTCCATGAAGCGGGCCAAAACCGGCCAAAACTTCAAATGTTGATGACCGACACATAAACACACCGGTGTTCGTCGGTCGTGGAAATCACTACGTGAGCCCAAAACTGAGTTATAATCCAAGAAACGGGCCAGAATCGGCCGAAACTGCGATTGTTGATGACCGATTCGTAAGCGCACCTTGGGGTTCGACATCCATGGAAATCGCTTTGGGACCCCAAAAATGTGAGTAATAGTCCATGAAACGGCCCAGAATCGACAAAAACCACGAGTGTTGATGACCGACACTTAAACGCACCATGGGGTTTGTTAATCATGGAAATCACTCCGGGACCCCAAAACAGTCCGTAATAGTCCACGAAACGGGCCAGAATTGGCCAATACTATGAGAGTTGATGACCAACACGTAAGCGCACCTTGGGGTTCAGCAACTATGGAAATCGCTTCGTGACCGCAAAAC
>NW_025309957.1:0-644 GCF_018294505.1 Triticum aestivum
GCCACCATCCACTATGTACTTTCAGTTAATTCCCACTATCCCACACGTTCCATAAGATTAATTGAGGAGGCATTTGAGCGGCCTGCCGGAGTAGTGACGTCGCCCATATTCAGAAGCCTATCCCGATGGTTCCTCTTCATCTTCCCTAAATCAATATATCTTCACAAAATTTGCCTTCAAGGCTTCGAATAAAAACAGTTTTCCTTCACATCCTCGCCCCGATGTACTTCACGAGGCGACTTCTCCCTAGCAGCGTCTGTGTATGAAGATGTGGCAGCGCCAACCACGTCAGTTCATCTCTTCATTATTTATTTCTTCTCCAGGCTCACATAGCATCCTTGCTGGCATATTTCCCCCCGATGGTTTTTTACCAGCGCGTCGCGACCTCAAGCCACCATCCACTATGTACTTTCAGTTAATTCCCACTATCCCACATGTTCCATAAGATTAATTGAGGAGGCATTTGAGCGGCCTGCCGGAGTAGTGACGTCGCCCATATTCAGAAGCCTATCCCGATGGTTCCTCTTCATCTTCCCTGAATCAATATATCTTCACAAAATTTGCCTTCAAGGCTTCGAATAAAAACAGTTTTCCTTCACATCCTCGCCCCGATGTACTTCACGAGGCAACTTCTCCCTAGCGGC
>NW_025309958.1:0-644 GCF_018294505.1 Triticum aestivum
AAACGCTACAGGGTTAGGCGGGACGGACGCACTGGGGGTAGCAATGCCACCGGAGTGTCGCACCGGGCCCTCATACATGCGGGATGGTGTGGTGGCATGTCCGAAGATGCGGGACGCGTCTCCGGGGCGTGGCCCCCCCTCACGGACGGCGATGACACGGTAGTAGACGTTCTGCAGTAACGATGCGGTGTCAATATTAATAATACTCGGAGAGCAATAAAATCATGAGTTTTTTGCACGACGTGGGCACATGTGCTATAGGAACGATGGTATTTTTTCATAATTTTTGGTGATGGAGAAGTATCCGAAAAATTCCCTCTACCCGGATTGCCCTTCGCGCGTCTACGGCTGTGGCCGGCGGCCTCCGGGGGCTAGCATGCCGCCAAATCTTGCGTAGGCGGCCTCTCACAAGTCTGAAGTGTTGTGGCGGTTGCAAACGCCCGGCACGCGTGTCCGGGGTGTGCCCCCCTCACGGACGGCGCTGCCGCCGGCACCTAGAGGGGGGAAACGGACGCGTCGGGTCTACACGGAGGGGATCTTGCTGTGGGTCTGGACCGGATGTTGCTCCAAAGTGTTCCTATGGGCTGACCTAACACAACCGGCTGGGGAGGTCCACTGGTCAAAGCCCGTCCGTGCAAAGTCAA
>NW_025309959.1:0-644 GCF_018294505.1 Triticum aestivum
CGAGGGCGCGGGCGACGGCGGGCGGCGTCGAGGGCGAGGTCGACGGCGGGCGGCGTCGAGGGCGAGGGCGGCAGGCCTTCGGCGCGGCAGAGAACGAGCAGAGAAATGGAGGCGACGGGTCGGGCGGTTGTATTTATAGCCCCCACCCTTTAGTCGCGGTTGGGGAGGCGACCCGCGACTAAAAGGCCTTTAGTCGCGGTTGGGGAGGCGACCCGCGACTAAAGGGTAACCTTTAGTCGCGGTTGGGGAGGCGACCCGCGACTAAAGGACTTTTTTGGCGGGTTTTTCGTTCCCGCGCGCAACCACCTTAAGTCGCGGTTGGGCAGGCCAACCGCGACTAAAGAAAAAAAAACTAATTCAATTCAAAATTCTAAAGATACAAATAATATATCAAAAAATTAAGAAAAATAAAACTAATTCAATTCAATATGTTAAAAATACAAATAATATATCAAAAAATTCAGAAAAATAAAACTAATTCAATTCAATTCAATATGTTAAAAATACAAATAATATATCAAAAAATTCAGAAAAATAGGGGAGGGGCTTTAGTTGCGGTTGGCCTGGCAAACCGTGACTAAAGGTGCCCGAAGGCCTTTATTCGCGGTTGTCCTGGCCAACCGCGACTAAAGACCCTCACGTGC
>NW_025309960.1:0-644 GCF_018294505.1 Triticum aestivum
GATTTTTCCTATTGAGTCTAGGCTAATATTTATTTTCCTATGAAACGTGGAGGATAGGAAGAATTCCTTCATAGGAATAGGATTTCATTCTTATAAACCAAAGAGCTCTGAAGGATTTTTTCCTATAAAAATCCTACAAAATTCCTCCAAACCAAAGGAGGCCTTAGCTAATATTTTTTTCCTCCAAAATGTGAAGGATTGATTCCTATCCTACATATGAATAGGAATCCATTCCTACAAACCAAAGGGCTTCAAAGGAAAATTTCCTATGCAAATCCTATCCTATAGAAATCCTATGAGATTCCTACAAATCAAAGGAGGTCTCATATGTTTCCAGAAACTCCACAAAATGGCTGCGCAAGAAGTGCTCAAAACAGCATGCCTAGTGTTACTAACCAAAAAACAAGCTACAGATTCAGAATTATCACTACTTAACTGATTTCAGATAACTCATTTACTTCACTCCAAATAGCCTTAGGTACCAAACAATCAAATCTGGAACCAGTAGGTTTCAGCGCCACAAAACTTGAATAACATCAAATTACAAGCAAGTACTTTTACAACCAGCCGCGCAACGAACAAAGGAAGGGAAATACTACACACATGCTTGATAAAGGACGAGATCCATTACTTCAACAACAAGC
>NW_025309961.1:0-644 GCF_018294505.1 Triticum aestivum
TAATACTCCACGAAACGGGCCAGAATCGGCCAAAACTGCGAGTGTTGATGAGCGACACATAAATGCACCCCGGTGTTCGTCAAATATGGAAATCACGCCGAGACCCAAAAATAGAGTAATAGTCCAAGAAACGGGCCAGAATTGGCCAAAACTGTGAGTGTTGATGACCGACACGTAAATGCAGCCCGTGGTTTGTTAATCGTGGAAATCACTCCGGGGGCCCAAAAAAGTGAGTAATAGTCCATGATACGGGCCAGAATCAGCCAAAACTATGAGTATTGATGATCGACACGTAAGCGCGCCTTGGGGTTCAACAACTATGGAAATCACTTCGGGACCTGAAAACAGTGAGTAATAGTCCACAAAACACGTTAGAATTGGCCAAAATTGTGAGTGTTGTTGACCGACACGTAAACACAACCCGGGGTCATTTCGGGACCCCATAACTAAGTAATAGTCCAAGAAACGGGCCAGAATCGGCCCAAACTGCGATTGTTGATGACCTACACTTAAGCGCAACTTGGGGTTCAACAACCATGGAAATTGCTTTGGGGCCCCAAAACGGTGAGTAACAGTCCACGAAACGGGTCAGAATCGACAAAAACCGCGAGTGTTGATAACCAACCCGTAAGCGCACCCAGGGG
>NW_025309962.1:0-644 GCF_018294505.1 Triticum aestivum
CGTCGCCGCCCCTACGCCATCACCGCCCCTCGCCACCGCTGCCCCGACGCCGTCGCCGCGCGGCCCCACGGTCCGGCGGCCTTCCGATGTTTTTTTTCATATATGTGATGATGTTGATATGATGTATTTTTTTCATATCATGTTCATATGATGTTTTTTGTGCATATGATGTTTTTTTCATATGATGTTTGTTTCATATATGTATTAATTTTTTTATTTAGGTTGTTAATTAGTAGATATCAATTTTAGGTTAGTGTAGAGGAAAATCTAAAATAAGGAAAAGGAAGAAAAGAGGAAGATGGAAGAAGGAAGAAGAAGAAGAAAAAGAAGGAGTGGAAAAAGGAAAATAAGAAGAGGAAGAAGGAGAAGAAGAAAGGAGAAGAAGAGGAGAGGAGAAATAAATAAGAAGGGAAAAAAAGAAGAAAAAAAAGAGGAGAAGAAGAAAGGAATACAGGAGAAGAAGAAAAAATTAGAATTATTCTTTTTTTTTCTTCTCCTCTATTCCTTTCTTCTTCTCCTCTTTTTTTTCTTCGATCTTCTCTATTCCTTTCTTCTTCTCCTCTTTTTTTCTTCTTTGATCTTTTTTCCTCTTCTTACAAGAGGAGGGGGGGTCGATATACCCCCTCCCCGATAACTTCGACATG
>NW_025309963.1:0-644 GCF_018294505.1 Triticum aestivum
GGATCATAGTTGTCCATAATCGGGTCAGCTCTATCGTCCGCCATTATGTCAGTCCTGAAAACATGTAGTAAAAACAAATTAATTAAGTGAAGAAGGGGGGCGGTGGCGGTGGCGGTGGCGAAAGGGCGGTGGCAAAAGGAGGGGGCGAGGAAGGGGTGGGAGAGGGTGTCGCGGTAGAGCGCGAGACGGGGCGGCAGACGACGGCGTCACGGAGAGGGAGGCGAGGACAACACACATTTATAACCCTTGCCGTCCCCTCTCAATCCCTAAAAAAACACCGCGCGCATCGCCGCCCCCCTCGCCGCCCCCTCTCCGTATATACGTTTTTTTGTTAATTATCAAATTTTACGTTTTTTTTGTTAATTATCAAGTTTTAAGTTATTTTACCGTTTTTGTTAAACTAATTAACTAGTTAAAATTAAAAAGAACAAAAAAAATTATCTCTCTCTCTCCACGATCTCGATCGCTCTCTGTAGAGCAGCGTTGAGGGCGGCGAGGCCGGCCCGAGGTGGATTGGGGGGCGGCGTTGAGGGCGGCGAGGCCGGCCGGCGGCGTTGAGGGCAGCGAGGCCGGCCGGCGGCATTGAGGGCGGGCGAGAGGCGACGCGGTGGGCGAGGGAGGCCGGCGGGCGGCGTACGAGGGCG
>NW_025309964.1:0-644 GCF_018294505.1 Triticum aestivum
CGCCGGCGAGGCCGAGCGCGGCGGAGGGGCTCGGGATCGCCGTTCCGGCGACCATTCGGGCGGCGGAGAGGCTCTACGGGTAGCTGGGAGGGCGCCGCGTCTTCCCGTGGAGTCGGTTGGGGTCGGGGCGGCCGGAATCGGCGCCGGCGTTGACCTAGGTGGCCGCCGGAGTTCGGCCAAGGTCGAACGCGGCACTGCGGTGCACTAGAGGGGAAACGGAAAGGCTCTGTGGGCTCCTGGGAGGGCGGCGAACTCGGTAACGTGCTCGGGCGCTAGCTGGGGTGACCCTGGCCACGGTAGCGCCATGGCCGGCGGCGAGGAGCAATCGGCTCCGGTGAGAAGGCGGCTGGAGTGCGGGAACGAGCGCGGGGAGGAGGGGAAATGGAAGAGGAGCTCACTGCGAGGTCGATGAGCAGCTCGGTGGTCTCGGGGAGGCGGCGGAGGCGGCGAATCGAAGACGAGGTCACCGGCGGCCGAAGGTTGAAGAAGAGCTCGAAGTCGACGCTGCAGGGCTTCCGGCGGGGCGTGGTTCGGTGAGGGGGTCGAGGACGACGTCGCGGAGCTCGTGGGCACAACCGAGGGGCGAGGGGGTGGCTGTGGCCGTGGTGGTTCTCGTCGGCGGCGGCGGCCGACTTCGGTGGAAG
>NW_025309965.1:0-644 GCF_018294505.1 Triticum aestivum
CCATGCCAACTTCCAACCTTTTCGGAGTTCATTTGAAATGCTTTTCAATTTTAGGGTCTTATATCTCAAAATAATTAGTAAATGCATGAGAAATAACAAATGAAGTCAGAAAGGATTGAAAAATGATGATGTGGCTTTGGATGGTGCATTTTGAACACACAAAAAGTCAGGAGTTCAAATAAGTTTTAAAATATGAAATCCCTTTTTAACAGACGAGTTTCCGTATGAAATCTTGATACTTCGCAAGAGATTTTCCGTTTTGTACACGAAGTGCATCCAGTTTTTGCCGTAACCCTCTCAACTTTCTTGCACATGCTATGTGGATGAAATGATGAGACCATGCCAACTTCCAACCTTTTCGGAGTTCATTTGAAATGCTTTTCAATTTTAGGGTCTTATATCTCAAAATAATTAGTAAATGCATGAGAAATAACAAATGAAGTCAGAAAGGATTGAAAAATGATGATCTGGCTTTGAATGGTGCATTTTGAACACACAAAAATCAGGAGTTCAAATAAGTTTTAAAAAATGAAATCCCCTTGTAACAGACGAGTTTCCGTATGAAATCCTGATACTTTGAAAGAGATTGTACGTTTTGTACACGAAGTGCATCCAGTTTTTGCCGTAACCCTCTCAACTCTCTT
>NW_025309966.1:0-644 GCF_018294505.1 Triticum aestivum
TTCATTTGAAATGCTTTTCAATTTTAGGGTCTTATAGCTCAAAATAATTAGTAAATGCATGAAAAATACCAAATGAAGTCAGAAAGGATTGAAAAATGATGATGTGGCTTTGAATGGTGCATTTTGAACACACAAAAAGTCAGAAGTTCAAATAAGTTTTAAAAAATGAAATCCATTTGTAACAGACGAGTTTCCGGATGAAATCCTGATACTTTGAAAGAGATTGTACGTTTTGTACACAAAGTGCATCCAGTTTTTTTCCGTAACCCTCTCAACTTTCTTGCACATGCTATGTGGATGAAATGATGATATCATGCCAACTTTCAACCTTTTTAGAGTTCATTTGAAATGCTTTTCAATTTTAGGGTCTTATAGCTGAAAATAATTAGTAAATGCACGAAAAATAACAAATGAAGTCAGAAAGGATTGAAAAATGGTGATGTGGCTTTGAATGGTGCATTTTGAACACAAAAAAAGTCAGGAGTTCAAGTAAGTTTAAAAAAATGAAATCCCTTTGTAACAGACGAGTTTCCGGATGAAATCCTGATACTTTAAAAGAGATTGTCCGTTTTGTACACGAAGTGCATCCAGTTTTTGCCGTAACCCTCTCAACTTTCTTGCACATGCTATGTGGATGAAATGAT
>NW_025309967.1:0-644 GCF_018294505.1 Triticum aestivum
CGATTTGTTTAGAGAGCTAAATGACGGTGAAATTCAAAATCACTACAAAATGAACTCTGAAAATGTTGGAACTTGGCATGGTATCATCATTTCGCCCGCATAGCATGTGGAAAAGAGTAGAGAGGGTCACGGCGAAAACTGGACGCACCTCGTGTACAAACTAGACAATCTCTTTCGGAGTATCAGGGTTCTGGACGAGAACTCATCTGTTACACGGATACTTCAATGTTTTTTAAACTTATTTGAACTCCAGCCCATTTTTGCGTTCAGTATGCATCATTCAAAGCGACGTCATCAATTTCCAACACGTTCTGACATAAAACTGTTTTTCAGTCATTTACCGATTTGTTTAGAGAGCTAAATGACGGTGAAATTGAAAATCACTACAAAATGAACTCTGAAAATGTTGGAACTTGGCATGGTATCATCATTTCGCCCGCACAGCATGTGCAAAAGAGTAGAGAGGGTCATGGCGAAAACTGGACGCACCTCGTGTACAAACTAGACAATCTCTTTCGGAGTATCAGGGTTCTGGACGAGAACTCATCTGTTACACGGATACTTCAATGTTTTTTAAACTTATTTGAACTCCAGCCCATTTTTGCGTTCAGTATGCATCATTCAAAGCGACGTCATCAATTTCC
>NW_025309968.1:0-644 GCF_018294505.1 Triticum aestivum
TTTTGTACACGAAGTGCATCCAGTTTTTGCCGTAACCCTCTCAACTTTCTTGCACATGCTATGTGGATGAAATGATGATACCATGCCAACTTTCAACCTTTTCAGAGTTCATTTGAAATGCTTTTAAATATTGTGGTCTTATAGCTCAAAATAATTAGTAAATGCATGAAAAATAACAAATGAAGTCAGAAAGGACTGAAAAATGATGATGTGGCTTTGAATGGTGCATTTTGAACACACAAAAAGTCAGGAGTTCAAATAAATTTTAAAAAATGAAATCCCTTTGTAACAGACGAGTTTCCGTATGAAATCCTGATACTTTGAAAGAGATTGTCCGTTTTGTACACGAAGTGCATCCATTTTTTGCCGGGACCCTCTCAACTTTCTTGCACATGCTATGTGGATGAAATGATGATACCATGCCAACTTTCAAGCTTTTCAGAGTTCATTTGAAAAGCTTTTCAATTTTAGGGTCTTATAGCTCAAAAAAAATGTTAAATGCAGGAAAAATAGCAATTGAAGTCAGAAAGGATTGAAAAATGATGATGTGGCTTTGAATGGTGCATTTCGGACACACAAAAAGTCAGGAGTACAAATAAGTTCTAAATAATGAAATCCCTTTCTAACAGACGAGTTTCCGTATG
>NW_025309969.1:0-644 GCF_018294505.1 Triticum aestivum
CGCCACTCGGTTGGTCACCTCATCACCACTCAGCCGCCCGCGCGTCGCCACTCGGTGTGTCATCTCATCACCACTCGGCCGCGCCACGCGTCACCATTTGGTTGGTCGCCTTATCACCACTCGGAAGCCCCGTGCATAGCCACTCCACGGGACGCGTCAACTTCACTCAGACGCCCCGCGCGTCGTCACTCCACGGGACGTGTCTACTTCACTAGGACGCGCCGCGCCTCATCACTCCGCAGGACACGTCTACTTCACCCGGACGTCTGGCAGATCGTCACTCCGCGGGACACGTTTACTTCACCCGGTCCCCCGCGCATCGTCACTCCGTGGGACGCGTCTACTTCAAGCGGACGCCCCGTGCATCGTCACTCCGCGGGACGCGTCTACTTCACTCGGACGCCCCGCGCGTCGCCACTTGGTTGGTCACCTAATCACCACTCGAGCGTCCGCGGGTCGCCACTTGGTTGGTCACGTCATCACCACTCGGCCGCCCCGCGCGTCGCCATCAGTTGGTCACCTCATCACCACTTGGCCGCCCCACGCGTCGCCATGGTTGGTCACCTCATCACCACACGACCGCCCCGCGCTTTGCCATCGGTTGGTCAACTCATCACCACTCGGCCGCCCCGTGTGTCGCCATC
>NW_025309970.1:0-644 GCF_018294505.1 Triticum aestivum
GATGCGGCCAGTGGCGCGCGGGCGGGCGCGGTGGCGCGGCCGCGAGAGGAGGGCAGGGCGGAGACGAGGCGCAGCGAGGCACGGGGCCAAGGGTGTCAGGACCCCGACTCGATGTCACATCGATCTAGCTGGTAACACCTCATATCACTTTGCGGCCTCACGCACGGTATCCCCACGGGTGTCGTCTTACCTTTTCCCGGGACCGTTTTCGCCTTTTGGCTCACGTATATGATAGTGTCGCTAGCATCCATATGATAAAGAGCCCGGGCTGACATGACTAGTCGTGAACCCAAAGTGGCACAGACTTACAGGGACAGGCATCCATGACCCAGCTTCGAACGTGTCGGTCATCAGCAAGTGGGTCCGGGCTGTAGCACTGGGCTAGCAGGACTCCGGTAAACCGGGCTGTAGCGGGCTAACAGGACTCCGGTACTCAAAGCGTGACATTTCCCCGAAGGGACAGACACAGGAACGAAGAAGGACACATGCCGGCCAGCCTAAGTGTTCCAGAGCAGTAGCAAGCTACCATGGCTCAGCGGTAACACTAGGAGACATTTCCCGGTAAGAGAGGCTACTAAAGATAAACAACTAGATAGTCAGATCCCACACATACCAAGCATTTCAATCATACACACAATATGCTC
>NW_025309971.1:0-644 GCF_018294505.1 Triticum aestivum
TTAATTAGTTTAATTATTTTATCTTAACTACCCCCTCTGCTGACACTGACAGGTGGGCCCCCGCTATCAGGTGATTAGCCTAAGCTAATCACCACCTAATCTAACCCAAGAGCCACTGACATGTGGGCCCTAGTGCCCTAATCCTTAATTAAACTAAAATAAACCCCCCTGTTAACCTGTGACACTGACTAATGGGACCCTCTGGTCAGGTTTGACCCGGGGCAGCCCTGTTGACTTGCTGATGCAAGCATGACGCACTGCTGATGTCATAAAGTATTTTCTGGATTTAATTTAATTCTGAAATTCCAGAAAATGAATATAAACTTCTAAAATTCATAGAAAATTAACCGTAACTCCAAATTAAATAATTTATATATGAAAAATTATCAGAAAAATTCAAGGAATCCATCTGTACCATTTTCATGCATGTTAGAACAACTTATAGCTGCTGTTTAGCACAAATCAAATAAAGGGCATTTAAATAATCACATATGGAGTTTGAATTTGAATCTTGTATTCAAACCAACTTCATTTAATCTGTTGCTAGTTGCATTGGCTCAAAACACATTCATTTTGCCATGTCATGATCATGCATCATATTGTGCATTGCATTGATTGTGTTCCCTTCTGTGTTGCCGGTATTT
>NW_025309972.1:0-644 GCF_018294505.1 Triticum aestivum
GTGCTGCTTATATAGCAAAGCCTTTAGTCCCGGTTGGTGGCACCAACCGGGACTAATGCACCCTTTAGTCCCGGTTGGTGCCACCAACCGGGACCAAAGGCCTCTTTTTCGGCAGCCCAAAGGGCGGGAAGCGGCGGCCTTTGGTACCGGTTGGTGGCACCAACCGGTACCAATGCCCCACCTTTAGTCCCGGTTGGTGCCACCAATCGGGACCAAAGGCCCCTGTGCTGCCTGCGTCGGGGCCAAAGTTTAGTCCCACCTCGCTAGTTGAGAGGGGCGCGCAGTGGTTTATAAGCCCCACTGCCGCACCCCTCTCGAGCTCCTCTGCACCGCAGGCTTTCAGGCCTACTTACTATTGCTTTGCCTGATGAGCCTTCTGGGCCTACCGTGGGCCTGAATCCTGGCCCATACTAGGGTTTCTAGTCGTATTCAGGTCGTGGGGGCCCAGTAGGAGGCATTTTTTTTGTTTTTTTCTTTTCTTTACTTATTGTTGCTATTTTTATTTTTTTCCACTTTTTTGTTTTGTTTTCTGCATTATTTATTTTCTTTTGTTTTTTGCTATATTTTTTAATTCTTTTTGCTTTTAGTTTTAGAAAAATTATAAACTTTCTGTTAGTGCCATTAGTTTTCAAATTTGAAAACAC
>NW_025309973.1:0-644 GCF_018294505.1 Triticum aestivum
TTTGTGTGTTCAAAATGCACCATTCAAAGCCACATCATCATTTTTCAATCCGTTCTCACTTCATTTGTTATTTTTATGCATTTACTAATTATTTTGAGCTATAAGACCCTAAAATTGAAAAGCATTTCAAATGAACTCTGAAAAGGTTGAAAGTTGGCATGATATCATCATTTCATCCACATAGCATGTGCAAGAAAGTTGAGAGGGTTACGGCAAAAACTGGATGCACTTCATGTACAAAACGGACAATCTCTTTCAAAGTATCAGGATTTCATCCGGAAACTCGTCTGTTACAAAGGGATTTCATTGTTTAAAACTTATTTGAAGTCCTGACTTTTTGTGTGTTCAAAATGAACCATTCAAAACCACATCATCATTTTTCAATCCTTTCTCACTTCATTTGTTATTTTTCATGCATTTACTAATTATTTTGAGCTATAAGACCCTAAAATTGAAAAGCATTTCAAATGAACTCTGAAAAGGTTGAAAGTTGGCATGATATCATCATTTCATCCACATAGCATGTGCAAGAAAGTTGAGAGGGTTACGGCAAAAAATGGATGCACTTCGTGTTCAAAACGGACAATCTCTTTCAAAGTATCAGGATTTCATCCGGAAACTCGTCTGTTACAAAGGGATTTCAT
>NW_025309974.1:0-644 GCF_018294505.1 Triticum aestivum
CTCAACCGCACCAGTGCACGCTTGCCGCGCCACAACGCCGACGCTGGACCCGTGAATCGTGAGCACCCAGCTATGACTTACCGCACTCGTGCAAAATAATAAAACACGGTAAATATATTACTTACACGTGCGTTTTGTTTTGCAAGCGGCGCGAAAAAAATTAAAAAGGGAATGCAACACGAGGACTACTCTCGCCAAAGCACGCTTAACTTCGGAGTTCTGATGGGATCCGGTGCTTTAGTGCTGGTATGATCGCATCCGACATGTTACCCCGGTCTTCGTCCCTTATCCTTGCCCCTCCCAGCTCCACTACAAAGACGATTGCACATTGCTTTGGCCGCTCCCTCTCAACTACGGAGACGAGTTTAACGCGGTTTCCACCCCTCCCTCTCAACCGCACCAGTGCACGCTTGCCGCGCCACAACGCCGACGCTGGACCCGTGAATCGTGAGCACCCAGCTATGACTTACCGCACTCGTGCAAAATAATAAAACACGGTAAATATATTACTTACACGTGCGTTTTGTTTTGCAAGCGGCGCGAAAAAAATTAAAAAGGGAATGCAACACGAGGACTTCCCAGGAGGTCACCCATCCTAGTACTACTCTCGCCCAAGCACGCTTAACTTCGGAGTTCTGATGGGA
>NW_025309975.1:0-643 GCF_018294505.1 Triticum aestivum
TAATAGTCCATGAAACGGGCCAGAATCGGCCAAAACTGGGAGTGTTGATGACCAACTCGTAAGCACACCTTGGGGTTCAACAACTATGAAAATCGCTTCGGGGCCCCCAAAACGGTGAGTAAAAGTCCACGAAACAGGTCAGATTTGGCCAAAACTGTGAGTGTTGACGACGGACACATAAACGCACCCCGGGGTTCATCAATCGTGGAAATCGCTCTGGGTCCCCAAAACGCTGAGTAATAGTGCACGGAACGTATTAGAATCGGACGAATATGTGAGTGTTGATGACCGACACGTAAACGCACCCCGGGGATCGTCAATCGTGGAAATGACTCCGAGACCCCAAAATAGAGTAATAGTCCAAGAAACGGGCCAGAATCGACCCAAACTGTGATTGTTGATGACGGACACGTAAGTGCACCTTGGACTTGGACAACCATGGAAATCGCTTTGGGACCCGAAAACGGTGAGTAATAGTCCATGAAACGGGCCAGAATCGGCCAAAACTGCGAGTGTTCTTGACCAACACGTAAGCACATCTTGGGGTTCAAGAACTATGGAAATCGCTACGGGACCCCAAAACGCTGAGTAATAGTGCACGGAACGGACTTGAATCGGCCGAATATGTGAGTGTTCATGACCG
>NW_025309976.1:0-643 GCF_018294505.1 Triticum aestivum
TAGAGTTGAACTAGCTCTATAGCCTAGTACAAATAATTTTACACTAGAGTTGAACTAGCTCTATAAGCTAGTTCAAATGATTTTACACTAGAATTGAACAAGTTCTATAAGCTAGTTCAAATACTTTACACTTCAGTTGAACTAGCTCTATAAGCTTGTACAAATAATTTTACAGTAGAGTTGAACTAGGTCTATAGCCTAGTACAAATAATTTTACACTAGAGTTGAACTAGCTCTATAAGCTTGCACAAATAATTTTACACTAGAGTTGACTAGCTCTATAGTCTAGTACAAATAATTTTACACTAGAGTTGAACTAGCTCTATAAGCTAGTTCAAATAATTTTACACTAGAGTTGAACTAGCTCTATAGCCTAGTACAAATAATTTGACACTAGAGTTGAACTAGCTCTATAGCCTAGTACAAATAATTTTACACTAGAGTTGAACTAGCTCTGTAGCCTAGTTCAAATAATTTTACACTAGAATTGAACAAGTTCTATAAGCTAGTTCAAATACTTTTACACCTGAGTTGAACTAGCTCTATAAGCTTGTACAAATAATTTTACAGTAGAGTTGAACTAGGTCTACAAGCTAGTTCAAATAATTTTAAACTAGAGTTGAACTAGCTCTATAGCCTAGTA
>NW_025309977.1:0-643 GCF_018294505.1 Triticum aestivum
GAAGAAGAAGAAGAAGAATAAGAAGAATAAGAAGGAGAAGAAGAAGGAGAAGGAGAAGGAGAAGGAGAAGGAGAAGAAGGAGAAGAAGAAGAAGAAGAATAAGAAGAAGAAGAAGAAGAAGGAGAAGAAGAAGGAGAAGGAGAAGGAGAAGGAGAAGGAGAAGGAGAAGGAGAAGGAGAAGGAGAAGGAGAAGGAGAAGGAGAAGGAGAAGGACAAGGTGTGATGCCCGGATAATTAAGCTACAGTGATTCCCCGCTAATGGTGCCACGTCACCCCGGTTACTGTGGATAAACTCGCGTTAGTTCGGAACCTAGTTCGAATTTCAAATTTAAAACGAAAACAAACAATAAAAGTTTTCAGAAACGAAAACTAAATTGTTCGGGGGTTGTCTAAAATAGCAAACCTAATTATGGTGGGGTGCACAAATTTTTGTAAAATGTTTTGGCATTTTAATTAAACTAAAACAGAAAGCAGAAAAAGAAAAATAATAAAAGAAAAGAAAGGAAGAAGAAAAGAGGGAGGGAACCTCCCCTGGCCCACTGGGCCAGCCCTTCCCCCGGCCCAGCCAGCCCCCCGAAGCCCCACCCCACCTGGCCCCTGGCCTGGCCCAACTCCCCCCCCTGGGCCGGCCCAACCGGTGCCC
>NW_025309978.1:0-643 GCF_018294505.1 Triticum aestivum
GACGTCATCAATTTTCAACACTTTCTGACATCATTTGCTATTTTTCAGTCATTTACCGATTTGTTTAGAGAGCTAAATGACCGTGAAATTCAAAATCGCTACAAAATGAACTCTGAAAATGTGGAAACTTGGCATGGTATCATCATTTCACCCACATAGCATGTGCAACAGAGTAGAGAGGGTTACGGCAAAAACTGGACGCACTTCGTGTACAAACTGGACAATCTCTTTCGAAGTATCAGGGTTTCTGACGAGAACTCATCTGTTACATGGGCACTTCATTTTTTTAACTTATTAGCACTCCAGACTTTTTTTGCGTTCCGTACGCACCATTCAAAGCGACATCATCAATTTTCAAAACTTTCTGACATCATTTGCTATTTTTAGTCATTTAACGATTGTTTAGAGAGCTAAATGACTGTGAAATTGAAAATCAGTACAAAATGAACTCTGAAAATGTCGAAACTTGGCATGGTATCATCATTTCACCCACGTAGTATGTGCAAAAGAGTAGAGAGGGTTACGGCAAAAACTGGACGCACTTCGTGTACAAACTGGACAATCTCTTTCGAAGTATCAGGGTTTCTGACGAGAACTCATCTGTTACATGGGCACTTCATTTTTTTAAACTTATTATAACTCC
>NW_025309979.1:0-643 GCF_018294505.1 Triticum aestivum
CCCCCCAGTCCACCGGCCGCCGCCGCCGACCCCCCGCACCCTCGATTCCCCTACTCAACCGCCGCCGCCGACCCCCCGCACCCCGCGCACCGTCTTATAAAAAAATAAGTATCAAACAGCTTTTTAAATGCTACTGTCTTATAAAAAAATATTACTGTTATTATTTAAACAAGTTTGAACATATTTAAACACAAATAAGTATCAAACAGCTTTTTAAATGCTAAAAAAAATTGTGGAGCCTGGGAGTCGAACCCAGGACCTCCTGGTGTGAGAACTGGCTGCTAACCAGTCGAGCTAGTACAGGGGACTTGATGTGGATCAGTTCTGGTGGTACATAACCTGTTGGCTCGAGTTGAAATAAAAAAATACTAATGGCGCACCACGGTGAGGTGCGCCATTAGTATGGATGTACTTATGGCGCACTGAGGGGTGGTGCGCCATTAGTATTGTGCCCGATCCCCCTCTTCCCTCTCCCCCTTCGCCCGATCCCCCCTTCCCTCTCCCCCTCGCCAGTTCCCTCTCCCTCGATCCACCGCCGCCGCCGCCGCTGCCCTGACCCACTGCACCGCAGCCGCCCACGCGCCCCCGCCGCCTCCCTCTCCCCTTCCTCCCCCTCGAGCCCGCGCCGTCCGCCCAAACCTAA